>NC_056732.1:1714825862-1714943362 GCF_019279795.1 Protopterus annectens
ACATTATGAGAAGCAGATGAAAATATGAAACAAAATATGAGTCATTCTGCAAAATCAGGAAGAGTTGAGAGCATCTATGCCCCCACACATGCAAAATACACACAGACAAAACGCATGCATACACACACATAACTATAAATTACCACCATTGGAATGACTGTGATTGTATACCTCAGAAGTTTGATAATGATCAAATGAATGAACAAATTCTTAAATAACAGCCACATAGAGATTATATCTTCTGATCTCACTGTTGTCAGAATACAGTATACAACCCATTGCAGTTCCCTCAAGAGAATTATTATTTCTCACCATTCAGTAACAATGCTACTTAATGCTAGCAGTCCTGCAAAGGAAGATACAAACCATGTTGTGTCTTTCGGCTTTTCCCGGTTAGGGGTCGCCACAGCGGAACTCCGGTCCGCTAATGATTGGCTGCAGATTTTTACGTGCCGAGTTGCCAGCCCTGACACACAACCTTCAACGAAGGTACGCCCATTAACACATATCTCCATACAGTAGACGCTCTAGCTGAGAGTCAAACAGGACAACATCTTACTGTGAGGCGACAACGCTACTGCAGTACCACCACCGCAGAATAGATACACCATTGACATGATTAGTTCTTGCTATCATTTTAATTCTAATAAGTAACTTATATAAGCATTTTGGGGTTTGAGAATTAGAATATCATTTGACTTTTTCCTACAGTAATGGAAACCTTATGCTGTAGAATCGTTTGAAACTTCACATTATTTTTTTTATTTCTGATAATAGGCCTTTTCCCTTTTTTATAGGTTCATAGGTGTGTACTAGGCTAATGCCCTGGAGCCTTTACAAGTCTAGCCCATAGGATTACTCTGGCATCGTGCCACCCGACCTTAGTTCCCAGTGCCTCTGTCAAGGAAAGCCACTGGAGTGATCCCCGGGGTGAATTTTCTATTTCCCATCCACTCATCAAGATTTCTCTTGAAGAGCGCCAATGAGGTGCTCTGCTTGACATGTATGGAACGTCTCTGGGTTATGAACCTGTCCCTCCAGCATGTTCTGTTGATTGTGGTAATGAGGTTGAGATCTCTGGAGTGTGTGGTGTGGAGCGATTGGGATTTCTTTAGATGTAGCATTTCTAACAGAGCTGGGTCAGACATAGCTTTGTAAGTCAAGCAGAGATCGCATCTAAGTAGATGATATGAGACAGAGAATAGCTGGAGTTTTTTTAGTCTGTCCATACAGGACAAATGTTTAAGGCCTAGGATCCTCTTTGTGAGGTACTTTTGCAGCCTCTCCAGTTGTTGCAGGTGCTTCGTGAGGTACATGCCAAATGGGGCATTGTACTCAATGATTGGCCTAATGAGGGAAGAGTAGAGGGAGACAATGACCTCTTTCTTCCTCGATGCAAAACCCTTAGTAATGAGATGTGCCACACAGAAGGACTTTCTGACCTTAGTGTCAATGTGGTGGTCAAAAGAAACTCAATCTGTCAACCTGTCAACCTGTTTTCCCAGATCTCTTATAATTCCTTCTGTTTTCACTGGACTACCATTGATGTGGTAATTCATAGGAACTGGGTTTTTCCCAAAGGGGATGATGACACATTTTTTGGCATTTAGCTTCAGGCCATGGTTCTGACACCAGTCGTTGGTCTTAGTGAGACCTTTCTGTAGGATGTCAGCATCACTTGGGGAATTAATAGTAGCTCCCAACTTGCAATCATCTGCAAACTTTGTCAGCCAGAGTCCCTTTGTATTGGCCTGGACTTCAGAGAAATAGATTACAAACAGGAGAGGACCCAGGACTGAATCCTGTGGGACTCCACTCATGACTGGTCGGCAGTCTGACTTGGAGTCAGCTACATTCACACTGTGTGTTCTACCTGTGAGCCACTTTGCAACCCACCTAGTGATATATGGGTTGATGCCTACCCTAGTGAGTTTTTCTATGATTCCTGAGTGTGGAATGGTATCAAAGGCCTTGGCCAGATCAAGGTAGGCTGTATGAACCACCTTGCCTTTATCCACAGCTCTGGTGACTGATTCAATGAAGTCTGTGTTTTGCCAAAATCCCTGTGATACTTTATGGTCTTTACCCAATTTCTTCAGGGGGGCAAATCCAGTAACTCCTAGAGTAAATTTAAAGTGCACATCTAGTCATCCAGGTTTTGTTTGAAGGATGATAATGTATTACACTGGTTAACCTGCAGGAGCATCTTATTTCAGATATTGAGGAAGTGTCATGTAATGTATCTAGCTCTACACTGCATAATATTGCTCTGCTGGTGAGGATTTATGTCCCTGGTTGTGATGCTTGATAAGATATTAGAGATATAAGAGGTCGAGGACAACAGGGTACAGTAGGTGAGGCAGAGATCACCTCTCAAGAGTCTATAATGCATTGAATAAAGGGATATACAGTAGCTCCTATCCTTGCTTAGTAATGCAGGGTCTTTAAGCCTGAAATGTTTTTATTTAAAAGCATCTGAAACATCTCCAGTTGGTTGATATGGCATACAATGGGCATCCTAAAGGGAGCATTGAATTCTATAAGTGGTTTAACATGTGCTGAATAAAAGAAAACAATGACTTCTTTAGATCAAGATTATATACCCATGGCTATTAATTTTGATAGGCAGAAAGATTTTCTGACTAAAATTGCCAAATAATTATTGGAGGAGAAGAAACTATCAACCCAGGTACCCAAGTCTCTGGCTACATTTCCATTTAGTTGTAGTGTATTATCTACCCTGTATGTTGAATAGGGGACTTGTTTGCCAAATTAAATGATTCTACACTTTTGCTCATTTAACTTGAGCTCATTTTCAGTATACTAGGTATTAACTAGGATGAATTCTTTCAGGAAGGTAGAGGTGTCAGCAGGGGGCTCATCAGTAACACCCAGGTTGAAATTATCTGCAAACTTTGTTGACCAGAGATCTTGGGTCTTACATCAGAGATTAGAGGAGTAAATGCCAAAAAGGAAGGGTCTCAGTTTATAGCCATAATAGACTTTGTTGGTTACCTTTGTACTTTCGGATGAAGAATCTGCCAACCCAAACTATGTAGGTTCTGTATTTTAGCTAGTTTGCTATGCATCTCGCCACATAAGAATCTACATTTAAGGCATTTAATGTGCTTAGAATGCCCATATGGGATATGAGGCCAAACACTTTGGCTAGGTAAAGATACACTGTGTGAACAGCTTGATGACTATCAACATCTTGTGTAACCACCTCAATGAAGTTAACAACATGTAGTAGATTGGATCTACCTTTGATGAAGTTAAACTGTTGCGGGTCTGGTCTAATGGGATCTTTTATATCATAATTGATGACATCACTTACAATAATAGCTTTACATATCAAGCTCAAAAGGTTGATTGGAATATAATACACAGAATCTATAGTAGGGCTACTGCTGTGGAAGGACATAACCACTGTGGTATGCTACAGTTTAGATACAAATCATGTGGCTAAGCTTATGCTAAACAATATGAGAATTTCATGTGAAGGCATGTTTGGCACTATTTATTAAATATCTTGGCATATTGTCAGGCCCCATGGAGAAGCATTTCTTTGCCTTTGACAGTACCTCTTGTTCAGGTTCATTGGTAATAATGGAGTGTAAGGGATTCTGGGATAGGTGGAGTTTGAACAGATGTTTTGGGAGTGAAGCTTACATTAATATTGTTTGCTGCTATATTGCAAATGTATATTAGATTGTGGTGGGAGGTCCCATTTTGGATATGTTATGTGCATTGCTGGACATTTGTCTTTAATTTCCTAACATAGCTAAAGAAAGAGTTGTAGTTATCCTTAGCTTAAGAAGCTAATCTAAGTTCATGGAATGCTTTCCTTGTCCTAACAGTATTTTTTTAGTTCCCCATTAATATATTTGTATGCTATCTTTTTTATGAGGTTTGGATCTGCTGTGTAATTTAAGGAGCTTTTTTCTTTTACTAAAGTTTATTTATTTTGGTGGACCATTAAGGTGATATATTTTTGACTTTCCCATTGTATTTTGCTCTGTTTGGGGTTGCTAATTCTATGTATTTGTCTTAGGTGGTGAGTAAAAACTCCTTTGTGAAGCTGACTTCTTTGCCAGCATCTGAACTGGTACTGTCATAAATGAATTTTGAGGTTTCATCAAATAATTATATGAGGTTTGCCTGTTTGAAGTCTTTAAATTCAGACATGATGTTTTCAGGGGCTTTAGAGGTTTTGAAAGCAAATGTCACAATTTTATTGTCTGATATAAATGGGGAAGGAGATGCTGTGGAGCAGTACTGGCTGAGGCTATATTTGTGGTGACCCAATATTGAATATTATATCCTGTGGTGGGTTTATAAACTATTTGTTCTGTTCCATGGAAATTGTTAAGATGAAGAAAATTTGGGCATACCCTACCTAGGAAGGATGGGTGTTCCAGTTAATAGTTTTTTTTTAAATAATGGAGTTCTTGTTAATAGGAATTTTTTAAAATCCTCTCAGGAATCTAGCATGGTCATCTAGGGGCATGTAGGGTGTCCTCTAGTAGTTTCTCTAATTTATGATTATCTGCAATTCTATGTATTCTGCTTGTGGGTCTCTGGAAATCTGTAAAACTGGAGGTCACATGATCCTTGACAAATATGTAGACACCACAGCTGTTATCATCAGGCCTGCAGACATGGTAGGAGCAAGCCCAGAGAGGATGGAGTGCTTTCTTTACATTTAAGCCAAGTTTCAGTAATGTCACACAGTCATGGATATGTCCAGATGCTGTTGAGCCTCAAACATTTGTTATTGAAACTTCTGGCATTTAGAAGAACAACCTTAATGTCGTTCAAATTAGTTATTAATGGATTTGCTACATTGGAATGTCCATTAAGTGGTCTCTGCCTAAAAAAAGCACTATGGGGGCAGAAAAACCTCAGCCAGCAAGCAGAAGCTTTAAATGAAAACTGCACACTGCCCTTTGTGAAGTAAGTTGGACTATCAGTCAGCTTGTCCTGTGCTGATGCATACTAGATGCCCCTAGAATGTCACCAACTAGTCAAGCAGTTATCTTTTCTTTCTGCCCATCCATAATTCTTGGTGAAGAAAGGATTCCACCCAGGATCTTAGCCTTAACCTTCATTTGTCACATGCATGGAAAGTCCTGTTAAGCCTCTATACATGTTCCACCGTGTTTTGCATCACAAGTCATTCACTCCCATATAGACCTCCATTATGTTACAATTATATTTGCCCAGGGAAAATGTGTTTAGGGCCTTTGTAATATTAATAGTCCTGGCACCAAAGTCAACTGACTGCAACCTTATCCTTGTTCAGTCTTGTGAGTGGAGAACCTGTATGCCACCAGTCACTAAGAAGTTTTTGTTAGTAAGGTGTTTAAGAGTATAATCTGGCTCTTGGTACTTAATTCAGTAAGGATGCATGGATGAGATGAATTGGAGCATTTCTCATCACATCTATTTTTATTAGTCCCAGAAGGCTTTGGTACAGATTTCTAACAGACTCATTGTATGACATTATGTGTTTTTTGTTGAGAATATTTTTTACTATATTTTAACTTTATTTTGTCTATTTTTCTTTGCAATTCCAGTAAGTTTTAATCCCGTTGCTTTCCCTTTGTATAACGTTTTCTTTGTAGAATTTTCTTTTGTAGATAAGATATGTTTTCATAAGCCTGTTTATGATTTTCTTCTATCATCTTTGCTTTTCCCTACTATCTTACACCATTGCATATTCTTGTAATAGTTTCACAGTAGCTGATTTCTGGTACTAGAAATTAAGGAAACTCACTTTATAGTCTAATTGGCCATTATACCCTTGTCTTGTCTTGCTTCTCTGAATTACCAGAAGCCCCTTTTTTATCCACCAAAGACAACTTTTGTGGCTTTTTATTTCCTTGTTTTTAATTATAATAGTAGAGGAAAGTGACTCCTATTCTTTATGTATAGATCTGAATTTTTTTAGGGCTCACTTACTGCTGGGAACAAGTCTTATGTATATTAAACATGTAATATGTTTCTACAAGAAGGCAACATTTATCTCCCTGAGCCTTCTAAAATATAATTCTCTCAAGACAATGGAGGATATTGTCAAAAAATCCAGTATTCCTGCTAACCTTTTTCCTTATGTTATGAAAAGGAAATGGCACAATAGGGCAGCAGTAGAGTTACCTCACAGCAAGAGGTTCTCCGGTTCGATTCTCAGCAGAAGGGCCTTCTGTGTGGAGTCTGCATGTCCTCCCTGTATCCGTGTGGGTTTCCTCTGGGTGCTCCATTTTCCTCCCACATTTCAAAAACATGAATCTGGAGCATTTCTCCCGGGGCCTCAGGTGAAAATTGGCTTTGTTCCAAGTCGGACTTTCCCAGTAAACAAATGTTAAATAAATAAATAAATAAATAAGGGACTTGTTCCTTTAAATACCACTTATTAAAAAGCAAGCAGCACCTGAGCAATTTTTCTTGTTTTAATTTCTAATTTTCAAAAACAAGTTTTACACTGTTTCACTTCTTTATCAAACTTGTTAAATAAAAAACAAATAAACTCACTGAAAACAAAAACGGAACACCACTGCAGCCAGAACGATGTAAAAGAAAAGAAACGCAATTTATTTCAAGACCAAAACAGCGTTTTCGCTTCCAGAAAGCCAGAAGCTTCATCAGCAGTTGAAAGGATTAAAACCAAATGCATTTAAAACAAAGTTACTGGCACTTGTTGACGACATCACCACAAGCGCCACAATGTTGCTTAAAGGGGCAACGATGAAACTTAAAAGGGCAACAATAACAAGGAGAGCGGGTGAAAACAAATAGATAGTATGCCCTGTAAAACTTGTATAAACGAATAAAAACATTCTAAATGAAATGTAAAGCTAAAAAGTTGTATATAGTAAATATCAATAAACAAGAGCAACTAAATGTACTACTGCATCAGGTCACCTAACAGGAGCAAGCAATATGAAAAAAGCTACATATCAAAGGAAATCAATATGTTAAGGTTGCTATTACTTTAAACTATAGATGGAATAGAACATTCAATGGGCTTAACCCTAGCAAAGCAATATATGCAACATTATTCACTGTCTTTGGAGTTGACCAATGGGATAGGATGGTACGCCACTAAGAGTAAAAAAGTATTATCTAAGGTAGCTCTTATATTTAAGAATAGCAGCAATATTACAGTTTTCGTTTAGCCCAGGAAATGAAAAGGCGTCCAGTTGGAGTTGCCATTCGAGCTCACGAGTCTCAACAATGAGAGATTGTG
The DNA here is from genome assembly GCF_019279795.1 of Protopterus annectens. NCBI lineage: Eukaryota > Metazoa > Chordata > Ceratodontiformes > Protopteridae > Protopterus > Protopterus annectens. The sequence goes on from NC_056732.1 coordinate 1,714,833,112, forward strand.
GGCCACCTCTGATATCCATGCTGATATGGTCAATGCCCATGAACAGGAAGCTGTGGCCGCTGTTGTTAAGAATATGTTTTGACAATGCGTTGTCGCTTTTCTTATTGTTGATAGCGTAGATGTGTTGGTATATACGGTCACAGAAGCATCTATCCGTTTTACCAACATAGAAAGCTGCGCAGCATTGGCAAAAAGCTACGTATACTATGGCCTTCGTTTTACAATTAATTTTGTGATTGATGAAATATTTCCTCTCCCCAATGATAAAAGAGTTACCTACTCACAGGTATCTGCACCATTTGCAACACCCACAAGTAGATGTGCCCTTTATTCTCGTCAAGTGATCACATTTCGTATTTCTCTGTAAAATATCTTTAAGGTTATTACCCCTCCTATATGTGAAGATAGGAGATAAACCTAGCCTATTGTGTAGCCCCGAATTCATGATAAAAAACCAGTTCTTCCACATAATGGAACAAATATGCCTTGAGTTTGTGTTGAAGGCAGTGATAAAACTGGCCGAGAAGTCAGGGTCCTTATTGGTGTCCACAACAATAGTATCCTGCCCACAAGATGGATCCAAAGGCAATGGATTCAATGTGTCTAATGGTCTTCCACTTGGCGAGGGGGGAGATCTAGAGGAGAGAAGAGGTGTAAGAAAACCCTCCAAGCGTTTAGAGGAGACTTCCACAGTCAAATCAATGACCAAGTCTACCGGGTATCCTCTGTTTAAGAAGAAGTCTTTAAGTAAGGCACATTCTTTTTTGCAGGCTTCATCGGTGCTGCACATACGGGCTGCCCTCACTAGTTGTCCCTTCACGATCGACCTCTTCTGTTTCCAAGGGTGACAACTTGAAAAATGCAAGAAGGAATTGCAGTAGGTGGTTTTCCTAAAAATGGAAGAACAAAAATTGTTGTTGAAATTGTCCTTTACCAGTTGTACATCCAAGTAGTCGATGACAGAGGAAGAGAAATGGTGTGTGAATCTTAAAAATTTAGTTGTGGAATTCATATATGAAATGAGTTCCAGAGCTTCCTCTTCACCTCCTTCAAAAAGGATGAAAATGTCGTCCAAAAATCATGTGTAGATTTTTGAACAACTGAGAAAAATAGGAGAATTAAATAGGAAAAATTTCTCCCAGTAGGCTACAAATAGATTCGCAACACAACTGCCACACGGGGAACCCATTGCAATTCCTTTCTTTTGCAAGAAGTATTGATTGTTGAAAATGAAGAAATTAGAGGATAAGACAATGTCAAGCAAGACAGTGACAATATGAATGTCATTACTGGGAGCCCCAAGTTCCCGTAGCATGAGTTCAATCCATTCAACCGCTTCTACGTGAGGGATGGAGGTGTACAAATACACCACGTCTATAGTCAGGAAATTGAGATCAGCGTTGAATTGCACATCATTAATCGAGTTGAGGAACGCCCAAGAGTCTTTACAAATCTGCGGGATAGATTTCAAATATCTACCAATGATGTTATCAATGATACGGGCACAGGGGTGCGTGATAGAACTTCTTCCTTCAACTAGTGCCCGCATAGGTGGATCTGAAAGGCTCTTGTGAATTTTGGGGATCCCAAACATGACTGGTACTTTAGGCATGGTGATGTCAACAAAATTGTAAGTATCAATGTCAATTCTGCCTTCCAGGAAAAGATCCCTGAAATACCCTCTAATTCTTTTATATGCAGTGGACAGCTCGTTCAAGGATGAAGTGGCATAGGCAGGGGAATCAAGTACCCTCAGCATTCTCCTGGTGTAATCTTCCTTGTCAAAGATAACTAGACCACCTCCCTTATCTGGTTTAATGACTCGGACAGCTTTATCGCAGAGATTGTTCAAGCTTGCGACTTGATCCTGGGATATATTCCTTGTTAAACTTGAGTTGCGATTGTGGAAAAATAAGTGTCTCAGGTCAAGTTCACGGCGCTTTCAAAGATGTGAAGACCAGGATGTAAAGGAGGGTTGAATGAACTAGTTAATTTCAATTTGTTGTCCAGTGCAGAAGATTCACTATTGAAAAAAACTTTTAAGTTTAATTTCCGCACATAAAATTTAAGATCCACCAGTGTTTTAGCTAATTTAAATTGGTGGTCGGGTACAAAATTTTACCCTTTTGCCAAAAGTTCAACCAGTTCTTGGTCAATCAAGGTATTAGAGAAATTGTAAATGTGGAAGTCGCCTTTAAGATTAGAAATGACATGAGGCAGGTTGTCGCCACCAGAAATGCAGCCTATGTGGGGTGGAATTTCATCAATTAATTCCACCACTTGTACCTCTGGTTCGGTTGCCCTTCTTCCCTAAAAAGGCCTCTGTTGATTATTGTAGTTGTGTGCTTTATTTTGGTTTTTAAGCCTATTACTTCTTCTAGGCCCTTGCACAGGACTAGCTGGACTATTAGTGTCTGTGATGTCCTCATCACAGAGGGGCTCTTCCAGCATTTCGTTATCACATCTGTTATGTGCTGGGTCATCCCTTTCTGCATAGATATTTTGTCTAGTAACCTTTTTTACCAGATTCGGGTATGCACAGTGCGTCTGGTAAGCCAACCTGTCTCTTGTTAACTTTTTGCCCTTGTTAACTTTAAGTTTGGACAGTAGGGCATCAATGCTGGTAAAAATACGGCCATAGTCATATTTATACCTAACAAAATTAATATCAACTTTAATCGCGTTGTCCAAGTTGGATGTTCTTCCAATAAAATTGTAATTTGTTTGGAATAGTTTTTAATCATTAATTCTAGGAGTTCTGCGCCTTGTCTATTGAACAGAGACTCCAATTTGGAAACAAAAGCAGCATCTGAAAAAAGGCCAGTAGGAGAAAAAGAACTCCTTAATCCTTTAGGAATAACAGCTTCAGCCAAACATTGTTTAAAATATGCAACTTCTAATTGCAATTTTTTCAGTTTCAGTAGTTTACCATCTAGAAATCTCAGCTTCTCTGCTATGTTATCAGAAATGTTACCTGAGTCAGATGGGTCCGCCACCGATGGCCCTGCTCCAGAAAAATCACCAAAAGAAAGAGGTGCTAAGTTGTTGGCCCATTCAGACAATGAGGGCACATCCATGAGTGGTCCGTGACCCGAAATCTGTTGACTGCTAGGCATAGCAGGTAGCTGTCTAGGCGCTGGATTCGTAGAATTGCTGCCATTTCCTGCAGGCATGGAAGGCAAAGCAGCATTGTTAGCAAGCAGGCTGCCCTCCGAAATTATCAACCCTTGTGAAATCGACTGGGCAGGTTGTTGACCAACTGGAATGAATGATGCGTTGGAACCAAGTGAATTATTTTGCAGTTTAGTTTGTGTAAAGACCCGACTAGTTACATGGTCTCCGCTCCACCTTTCAATGTTGTCAAGTCTTAGATTAATGCAATCTAAGCGTTGAGAAAGAGCTACCAACAGCCCTTTCATGTTCGTTTGATCGTTAGAGTTCTCTGTACTGGTACTACAGGTACCAAATAAGTTCGGCGTTACTGGACTCGATGGTGTTGCAGACATGATACAAACTTAAAAGGTAAGGCACAAGCTTCTGCTACTATTAGAATGCCCCTAATTCTTTTAAAACCTACAGCTACATGCAGAAAGTTAAATTTGTTTTCTACTTGAGGCTAAATGAGTTCTTGATAAAAGACTTAAGACTAAAAGTCAGAATAAAATTTTAACCTGCACTTCATCGCAACCTGCCATTCACGCTGCAGCATCTAGGGGGTGGAGCTTGCTTCACATTTCTCAGTCTCAGTGTATAGTCTGTCCTGCTCATGTTCTACAAGAATTACCTAAAAACACTGATGTCAATATCATCATACCACTTACCAGACCAAGCATTGCAGGCTGTACCTGTCCATCTGTTTTCCACAGAACTCCATTTTTTTTCTTTCCTTGCTTGTCTGTGGCACTGACTGCAGCTCTAACTTTGCTTATTTTATTTCTAACTTCCTACTGAGATTTCCCATCTTTATTCCCATTGCATTGTTACCATCGTTGTTTCATCTGAGAGATTGTATGTCTCTCTCATAATCAATTGAAACATATCCTTTTCCTTCATGCCTAGAGTGCACATGGCTAATGTGTATTTGAGGTTATTTTATTTTTAAATATGCTTAAAGTGTAAACTATCTAAATGTAATTCTAGGAAATGTCATTGTCTCAGGAGCTTATACCTTCAAATGTTTAAGGAAGATTAAATCAATGACAAAAACTAACATACACAAAGATACTGGCATCTTTTGTGTGTATAATTTTATTATCTTTTCTGGCAGAGGCCACTTGTGGCCAAATTTATACCCAATACAAGCCATTTATTTCTACCCACCTTGCACTTTTGATGGCTACAGTACATACATCTGATTGCCTATCATGAGTGGTATTTTTCCCTGCTAACTAAATTCCACTTGCTCTGCCAAATACCACAACAACAAAGGTGATTACTCATGTCCCCAATATTATGTTCACATCCCCCAGGCAGCAGTTTTCTGTCAGGATCCAACCAATCTGTGCCAAGGCCTAGACCATTTCACATAAAAAAAAATCTCATCCTATTTCAGCCACAAATTAGGTCACAAGTGCAAATGCAGGGTATATGGAATATGTTAAGAGTGCTAGTGACGGGATTAAAACCCTTCCATCCACTGAGGTAAGACAGCGAGACACTGTGCAATTAATCCTTATTTCTTACATTGACCAGTGCCCTAGGACATAGACCAGTGAGTATTTCTTCCCTTGGCCTACGCTTAGGGCATAGATTTGTAAATCCTCATTTCTCTCTTTACCCTACCAGGATATAAACCAGTGAATCCTTCTTTCCCCTTTGGCCAACCCCTTGGGACATAGACCACTGAATTATTTCTTTCCTTGGCCAATCCCCAGAGTGTGGATCAAGCAATACTTCCCTCTTCCCTTGCTTGGTCCCTTGGCACATGGTCATTAGTTAAATCTTGACCTTCTGGTGACATAGACCAATATTTTACTTCTGTACCAAAGAGCAAACTAAGAAATAACTGAAATATTTTGAAAGGAGTGTGCTTTCTCCTAAAGTCATAGAGTTTATGCATGATCTCCTTCTCCTGATGAGGGTAATGTCTGTGACTAAGAAGCCAGTATCACATTTTTTTCATAAGAGAGGAATCTAAGTCAAGTTAATAATTTGTTGAACATGTTATCAAAAGTGAGAAATTATAGTGAGTGGCTGCCTGTGGTCACCAGTCCTTAAATGGGGTAAGGATAAACTGACCATGCTGGTAGTCCACATGTGCTGTCACTAACAAACTCAAAACAGCTACAACTTGTTGTACGTCCAAGTTCAATGGCAGTATATAGGCTGGTAATTATAAACCTGCAGCTGTGCTGTCTGTTGCAATTGGAACTATATGAGAAGGTGGTAGCAAAACACTTGAAAAATATCATTACTAGCTAGTGCCAGCTTATTGACAGCTAACACAGCTTAGCTTAGAACATACAAATATCCTTTAACTGGTTCACAGATTTCATGCCCCATAGGAAGTATGAAAGCAAGATGGTGGGGAAGGGGGGTTTGACAGATCTCACAAAGGCATTCTATTTGTTACTCAAGAAAGTGTACTAAATAGAGCTGCTTGAGGGAGTCAGACTTTGCTTTGTTGCTGCATTAGTGAAATGTCAGTTTACTTGCCAGTAACGATTTTTCTGAAGCTTCTACCATTCTGCTAGGTTTCCACCAGAACTCTGTATTCAGTCCTCATTTTTATACTTTTTACAGCAATGGTGATGTCATACATATGGAAGACACTGATGTAGTTCTGTAATGTGACCATGTGACCATCTCATTCTTCTTTTGTCTGTACTCCAGTATTGTTTGTTACTATGTCTTTTGTCATTGGTTCTTTGTACATATTGTGTTCTTATTGTTTTTTGACAGCCCAGGCTGGAGCAGTATTTAGACATTGTTCATCAGAACCAAACTGCTGTAGATAAACTCAGATAACTAAATAAAATAAAAGTGAAATGTACTAAATGACAAACAAAAAACTTTGCTTGTTTAGACAAGCAGCTCTATTTTAAGTACCATATAAATATGATAGCTAATATTCCTTATAAACGTTTTATTTAAAGCACCATATAAATATGATAGCTAATATTCCTTATAAACAACATGTTGTTTCTTCAAGGATACAACAATCTCTCACTCCTTACATGTTCCTTGGGCTAGGGAAATGGGTAATGCGCTTTTAAATGGATTACGATGTGGCAGTATTTTTTCATATGCACATAAATGCCTTCTCAAACTTAAGATGGTACTGACTGGGATACGTAGGTTCACATTTCAAGCCCTTTTGAAGCAAAACCCTACAAGTTTATACGGATCATATGTGGATATCCTTACATGTGGCTTTAGGCATATTAACTTTTAAATTACTTCTAAATTACTCATAGAGTCATTGATAAGTACAAGACAATCAGTCTGCAGATAATTGCAAGCCTACCCAACCCCCCTATTTAAAAGTTCTGTCCGGCCTCAAGGAGAATAAGACAAAATAAATGGGGGGGTGGGGGAATTTGAGACAGTCCATCCAGTTATCTAGCTTTACCTTGAAAGTGGCAAGGGTGTTACTCTGCTTGGCATGCAATGGAAGTTAGTTAGTTAAAAAAATTGTTTTGGTGTGAATGTGTCATGCTAATTTGGCTTTTGCATCTGTTAATAAAAGTTTAGTTCCTTTCAATGGGTATTTGAGGTACCTTTCTTCTGTGAAGGAACAGGAGGTCAGAGGATTGCATCGTTAACGACTTGAAAGGCTAGACATAGATGTTCATAGAGGAGTCTTTAAGAGACTGAGTACAGACAGAGGGCTAAAGTATGTCCTAAAAACTTAAGATTTTTGGACCACTGTTCTTTTTAGTAATCAGTCTCTCAGGTTTCTCAACAGTTGAATGATATGTTTAGACAACAACATGCCAAAAGGTACATTATATTCAATAATGGGTCTGATGAGATATGAGTAAAAGGGACTTAAGATTTATTTTTATTTAGTCGAGATGGTTTTAGAAATTAGATGAGCAAATGAAAGGCTTTACAAACTACTGCACAGGCATGATTGTCAAACATCATCATCATCATCATCATAATCAACCGTGTTTTTCCCACTGTCTTCATGGGCTTGGGGTGCCATGTCAGCTTTTGCCATCTCTCTCAATTCAATGCCACTCTCCTACCTTCTTCAACAGTCATGTCAGAATGTCACAGGTCTTCTCCCACACAATCCATACACCTTTTTGTTGTATGCCCTCATTTCCTCTAGCCTTCTTTCTGTCTGTCCCAAATCTTCTTCACCAGACTGTCTACTGCTTTTCCGCACATGTGCCCAAACCACAGTAATCTGTTCTCTTTGACCTGCTCTGCAAGTGGAGCTATTTTGGCATTTGCTCTGATATCCTCATTTCTTCATCTTTTCGACAGTGTCCATCCTACCACTTGTCTTAGGCACTTTATCTCCACCATCTCAAGCTTCCTCAGCTGCTCTGTCTTTACTGCCCAGGTTTCTGTACCATTCAGTAGTACGTGTCACACCACTATTTTGTACAGCTTACTCTTCAGCTTCTTTGGCATTCCGCTGTTATCCCTGACACACTGTGCCATTTGCCTGCAGCCTCAATGACTCACGCTTTGAACACCTCATTCAGACTTCTCCTTAACCACTCCTTCCAGATACATAAAGCTGCTAACTTACTCCATTATTTTCTTTTATCTCAATTTCCAGCTTTTTCTGATTTTCCCCATTTGCTGCTATTGCAATGGTTTTATCTGTACTCAGTTTCATCCCATGTGCCTTCAGTTTTGCATTCCATTCCCCTGTCCTTTGCTCGAGTTCTTGCTCAGAGTCTGCCTGTAATGCCACATGATCTGCTTAAAGCAGCTTTGTTTATCTGTCCCCTCTGTACTGTTTGATAAAGAAGTCCATCACCATTTTGAACAGTAGTGGACTCAGAGCTGAACCTTTGTGCATATACACTGGGAACTCCGCTGTAAGACCGAACACTGTTTCTACTTGATGCATTGGATACTTGTGTATAGCCTGCACTAATTCTGCTAATGTTTCTGGGACTTTGAACCACTGTAGAAGTGCCCAAATTACCATTACTGGGACTAAACTCTAGGAATGATCAGTTAGACTCTTTCCTCATCTCTAGCATCTTCTCAACTATGTGTATCACTAAAAACATCAGGGCCCTTGTGCTACATCCTCACCTGAATCCAAACTTCTCCTCTCCCATCTCATATTTTACTACTCTGCATATACATTTATCGATCACCCCCTCCAAAACTTCCATGCAATGTGACAGGAGTTTGGTACATCTGTACTGCCCACAGTTGTGGATGTCCTTTTTGTTCTTGTGCACTGGCACAAGTATGATTATTCTCCAGTCCTCCATGTGCCTTTGATGTCCTGTGCACTGGTAAGCAGGTTGTTGCTTGCATCCCTTATGAAGGGTGTCTAGCTTCTTTGTCTTTCTGTCTTCACTTTGCACCCTGATAGAGTTTCTTTGTCCTGTCTATCAAGTCACTTTCTAGAAGCTGGTAGAGTGCCTTTGATGCCTTGCTTTTTGTTACTGCAACTCCTCTCTTAGACTCCTTGTTAGCCAACCTGTATGGCTTTATAGCCTGTTGTGTCTTTTCCATTACCCCCTTTTTTCAGCACTCCTTTCTTTTGAAATCTTCCTGGACTTCTGCATTCCCCCACCAGCTTTCCTTATGTGCCTTATTTCCATACCTGGCACAGTCATAGATCTGTTCTGTAATCCTCACACCTGCTGTTTTCAGGTGCTGCCATTCTTCTTCAACTCCACCTATTTCTTCTTCTTCCTGAGATGCTAGAGCCCTGAGTAATTATTTGAACTCTTGTGTTTTCTCTCCAGTCAACTTCCAGTTCTTCAGTCTAGACTTTGTTGACCTTAGAGCCTTCTCTGACCGCTGCATGCAGCTGACTGCGGCAACCAGTGGTTTATGCTGTGGCCTGGCTGTTTCACTGGAGATGACTTTGCAATTGCTGATTCAACCTCAGTGCACTTTCCTTACTAGGAGTAAGTCTACCTGAGGTGACTGTCACACTTGCTGAACCATGTGTTGTCCACCATCAAGCCATTTGTTAGATAGTAGTCTAGAATGACCTTTCCTTCTTTATTTATGTTTCCCCACACATGTGCACTTCTTCTCCTGCTCTGTCTGTCCTGATATTAGCATTCAAGTCACCCATTACCAGCAACAATTCATGTTCTTCAGTTTTATCTATTAGGAATTGTGAATCTAAGGGCATAGTATACCTGGCCTCCTGTATGGTTTGTAAATCCTTCTATGTAGGAAAAACTGAAAGACAATTGAAAAGAATGATATACAAACATTTATATGAGATGGCAACAGGTAAGGATACAAACGCTTTATTTAAACACTCAAAAAAATCCCCAGATTCAAAATTTACCTTTTTAGAGTTAGAACAGGTTAAATTTGACGGTAGGGGGGGACCTTGGGAAGAAAAAAATTGAATTCAGGGAATTGTGGTGGCAATTGACCCTGGAGGCAGGGAAGCCCCAGGATTGAACGAATATCTTTCAATCCTGCCTTTACTAAAGCTAAGGACAGCTAAATTATGATTGTATTTTATAGTAATTTACACCATGATGACAATACCTATTGTCTGAAAACTGGACTTGTTGCACTGGTTTATAAAGGCTTATAAAGAATTAGCTATGTTCAGCAATAGAACTATTGAATTTAATTCTGGTTATTTTATTATGTATGTACATACACACCACAAAAAAAATTCTAAAAAATTTTCTAATGTGTTATGGGAATGATTTTCGTATTTGTGGTTTTTAAACTGTTTTTTATGGAAACAAAAATTTTTGCGACCAAATGGAAGGTGTTTCATTTTAAATGAATTATTAATGAAATATTTAAATGGTGAGATTTGCACCAATACAATTGGTTGTTTTAAACTTGGAGAAACATATTTATTGGTTTTAACTAATTGACAATTGTATAAATATGGGAAACTAACATGGCTCTGGTCATCTGATGAAGTCGAATTTGTATGACGAAAACACATTCATATGGTTTAAGGCGTTTATGGTTGTGACATTCTGTGGCTGGCGTTTGAGTTAAATAAACAATCAAAAAACAAATATTACATTCCAGCTTCGTTTTTCCAGATACCTTTGTGGATTATTTATCTATTAGGTCCTGCAACTGCTAACTGAATACATTATTTTCTTTACTATTGCAGCCTTGTTGTGAGGCACAGGCTGAGATCATCATTAGTGACCTACCCTTACACTGGAGTTTGATTGCCATGAGTCTGTCCGTAATTCTGATGACATCCCTCACTGTCATCTGAAGCCTTTCCCTCACCACAATTGCCACATCATTTCTAGTCTGTCGTCCTCCAGAATAGTAGACTCTGGATCACAAGCCATTTAGCTTTGCTGCACTGGCTTCCATCTTGTCTCCTGGATACATAGGATGTCCAGCCTCCCTCTTACCATCATGTCATCCACTTCCAAGCTGCATCCAATCAGTGAACCTGCACTGAGTGTAACAATTCTAAGCTCATGTTTGGTAAGTTGATTGTTTTTTTTTTTTTTTTTTTTTTTCAGCTTTTGCTCGATAGAGATATCCCAGGTAACCGAAGCTTGACAACCGGGCACATGCCAGCCAGTAGTTATTGACCCAAGGCTGCTTAGCTTTATAGTAGGTGCACACTAGCCAATAGTGGCATATATACCCCTCTCGCCATTGACATGGCTTTCTGCATAGGTTTGAGTATGCTGGGACCTTAACCCACTTATTACTGGCAAAAACCTTTTCCCATTTGGTGGCATTAGTAAGCACGACTGAGTCACATAGAGCCAATATTTACACCATTGAGTGGCTAGCCCTGACATGGTCAAGCAATAAGGAATTAGAATACCAAGAACCCTTATAACAGTGTATGACTGGAGGAGTGTGCCACCCACATTGGATGTGAAAAGGTTTTGTTTACCAAAATGAAGTGTGCTACATTTTTTACATTTAATTTGAGACCATTGTTCTTGCACCATTGATAGACATGGTCTAATCTATGTTGGAGCAATTGTGAGTGAGTAAAAGATTGAATGACAAAAAACAAATTTACAGTAATCATTAAACATACATCACCAGAGGTCAAGAGTGTTTGCCTGAAGAACTGAGAAATACATGTCAAAGAGAAGAAGTCCAACAACGAGGCCTGTGGTACATCAGTTGTAATGTTTTTGCTTTCAGAAATGGCACTTGTGATTCTAGCCATATGGCTTTTGTCAAACAACCTGTTGGCATCCACCACACAACATATGAATTTGCATTCAGATTTAGAAGTCTGTCAGTAATGCCTGCATGGAGAATGGCATCAAAGGCCTTGGCCAAATTCGGATAAGCTGTATGTACTGCATAACTAGTATCCACTGCTTCAGTTACTTTTATAAGAAATTTTTGAGGTTAAAGAAGCAAGGCCTTCCCTTGACAAAGCCAGATTGCTGAGGGTCCAGGATTAAGAGATTTCCAATGCCCTGATTAATGAGCTCTGTGAAAGTACCCACCATAGCTTTACATGTTAGTCTAAAGAGACTAATGGATCCATCTTTACAAAGTTCCTTGGTTAGGCCATGCTTGTGTAATTACAATGGCTGTTTTCCAAGCTTTACTCTTGTTCTGAAACTATACATTTCTGCTTCCCTTGGTCATTCTTAAGCTAAATTGTGAAAATAGGGAGTCACCTTCTCTTTTTCAACTTTTTAAACCCTATAATAGTTTGCTTAGTGATAACAGAATGAGCTGGATAATGCTGAGATATTTACATCAAGAATGAACAATAAGTTATAATATAAGGTCGGCTGCCATTTTAATAAATAGGTCAAGGAGGATATCCAACCACTGGCTTTTTTATCCAGCAATAACCGTAATCTGATGAGCTGAAATTTATTATTTTGTTTATTTATTTTTAATATAATACATAGGAGGAAGTGAATGTAGTGAGCATTTTTAAGTCTTATTTTTTTGGTTTAACAATTACTACTACAGTCACAACATAATGTTGTTACAATGATAGCTTATATGTTTGTAATATTAATGGGTGATTAATAGCAAATGCGACTACAAACTTCCAGAACAGACTATCTGTTGTGCATAAAAAGTGGACAGTGCAGTTCGCCTAGACTGGCACCATAGTAAGCCTCTGCCATGTGCCCTGGCTTTTTGTTCTCACTGAAATGCATAGCAGAAACCAAGCAGTGGTGAAGTGGAACCCCAGGCTAGAAGGAAAGCTAGTCATAGGTTCATAGGTTCATAGGTTGATACTAGGCTATCTGCCCTAGGGCATTTATAAGCCTAGCCAGAGTGTGTTTGGCTTTCGCCACCCTTTTAGATTAGTTGACTGTGCTTCTGTATAGTAGGTCACAGAAAGTAGCCCTTTTAAGGTTAGTTTACTGTACCTCTGTCAAGCAGGGACAGAGAAGAGATCCCAGGGGGTAAACTTACGATCTCCCATCCACTCATCAAGATTTCTCTTGAAGAGGGTCAGTGAGGGGCTCTGCCTAACATGGATTGGGATTTTGTTCCAGAGTGAGGGGAGCCTCTGGGATATGAATCTGTCCCTCCAGCATGTCCTATTTATTTCTGTGCTGAGGTTCAAGTCCCTGGAGTGTGTAGCTCTAAGGGATATGGATTTCCTGAGGTGAAGCATGTCCGTTAATTCTGGGTTGGACATGGCTTTATACGTCAGACACAGATCGCCTCTGAGTAGGCGGTACGCAACTGAGTAGAGCTGGAGTTTCTTTAGCCGAGCTGCATAGGGCATCTGTTTGAGCCCCTTGATCCTCTCAGTGAGGTACTTTTGGGATCTTTCCAGTTGCTGCAGGTGTCAGGTAAGGTACATCCCAAATGGGGCATTGTATTCAATTATGGGTCTGATAAGTGATGAGTAGAGTGACACAATGACCTCTGTTGATCTAGATGTGAATCCTTTCATGATAAGGTGGGCTATATAGAAGATCTTTCTAACCACTTTGGCAATGTGATTGTCAAAGGAGAGATTTCTAACTACTTGGGTCCCCAAGTCCCTAATTACTTCTTCCGTACGTAATGGATTACCACCTATGTGGTAATTTGTGGGCACTTTGTTTTTCCCAAAGGGGATGACTATGCACTTTTTGGCATTTAGCTTTAGGCCATGGCTCTGGCACCAGTTATCTATCTCTGTGAGACCCTTTTGGAGGATGCCTGTGTCAGCCGGAGAGTCGATTACGGCACCCAGTTTGCAGTCATCTGCGAATTTGGTCAGCCATAGTCCACCCATGTTTGCCTGTACCTCTGAGAAATATATACCGAACAAGAGAGTGGTAGTCATTCATACCATGTTGCAAAGGTTTTCCTTTGAGTGACACAATATAATACTGACACAAATATATATGATGTTTCCCAGGTACTGTACCTATTTCACTATGTACTTTCCTACTTCTGAAAATGTTCTAGGAGTTTCCCAAAAATAATCGCTCCTCATTTTATGACTGTTTTTTCTATAATGTAATACCCTTACCCAATTACAGTGCTTACTGTCTGTTGTAGGCATTCTGTATCTGACTTCATCTCCCCTGCATGATGTTCTTTTTCTCATGTTGCTGTTCCAGTCATCCATCCTCAACCCCTTTTCCCATTTTGTACATAGGATCGGGGTGTCACTTCTGCAGTAACAATCATCTCGAGCTAAGTTTCACATCACTAGGTGGCTAGCCCTGCCATGGTAGCTCATTTGTACCACTCACTCACGCACACACTATCACCTATGGCCAATTTAGAGTGTCCAGTTCACCTACTGCATGTCTTTGAAATGTGGGAGGAAAATGGAACACCTGGAGGAAAACCATGTGACCACAAGGAGGACATGCAGACTCCTCACAGAAGGCACCTCAGCTGAGAATTGAACTGGAGAACTTCTTGCTGTGAGACAACAATGCTAACCACTGCACCACCACGGCCAACCCCCCACAGCCACCCCCCACCGCGGCCACCCCCCAATCATGGCCATTCACTGCTATGTACCTGAAACCCTCTATTCTTGTCTTGGAGGAAGTGATGTCATCCAAATCACTTCCTACATACACTGTTGTCTTGCAGAAAGTGATGTCATGCATGCTGATGCCTTGTGCTTAAATCTGCTTACCCTATGAACTTGAACTATTGCTTTTCAGAACTGATGTTGGTGACATGTAGTTATCACACTACCAAACATTCACTCTTCTCACTGTGCTGATCAACTGAGATAAGCAAGGGGAATTCTGTAGACCTCAGCCATTCATAGGAAATTCTGTTCATGGAGTGTATTGCCATTTTGCAGGTTAGTATAGAGCAGCTACATGGTGTTACAGCTGTATATGCATGGGGATCCTAACAGCATTGTTGCTTTCAAACAGCAGCAGGCAAAATGCAGTTGGGTAGCAGCTGTCACGCAGTTGTCCTAACTTTCCATCAGTGCCATAGCAGCCCTACCACCACCTACCACCACTGAGACACATCGTGTTTGTCACTCGTGGACTCCCTGTTTCAAGGCCCTTATATCATGTACAATTGCAGGGATCATCACACAAAAAGTGTCGACTCAAAGCGGCTCAATGTTTAAACTCAGAATGCAAAATAAAAATAAAACTGAGCATGACAAAGATGTTGATCCAGAATAATAAACTGTACTACACAAAATGTATTAACATAGGGTGAAGCTCTTTCATAGGTTCATAGGTTCATAGGTGTGTACTAGGCTAAAGACCCTGAAGCCTTTACAAGCCTACCCCATAGAAGTGCCCTGGTAATGTGCTGCCTGATGTTAGTTCCCAGTGCCTCTAAAAAGTAGAGCCACTGGAGTGATTCCCTGGGGTGAACTTTCTATTTCCCATCCACTCAAGATTTCTCTTGAAGAGGGCCAGTGAGCTGCTCTGCTTGACATGTATGGGAAGTCTGTTCCAGAGCATGGGCAGTCTCTAGGTGAGGAACCTGTCCCTCCAGCATGTTCTATTGATTGTGGTAATGAGGTTGAGGTCTCTGGAGTGTGTGGTGCAGAGAGATTGGGATTTCTTTAGATGTAGCATTTCTAACAGAGCTGGGTTAGACATGGCACTGTAAGTCAAGCAGAGATCGTCTCTTAGTAGAGGATATGAGATAGAGAATAGCTGGAGTTTTTTGAGTCTGTAAACAATGTAAAAAGACTTCTTCAGTTTCTTCCTGCTTGTGGAATTGCTGATGAGCTGCATATAACAATGTTATATGTCAACATGGGGGAGCATATTTGCATGTCACCTTCACTAAGAAGCTCCTGCACTGCTCAAGCAGGCTGATTTTTGTAGCACTGAAGATGTCTGACACTCATTGTCTTTCAATCATAGAGGGTCCTTCTGCATTGAAAACCTTTAGAGAAAATCATCTTTGATAATGCGTTGACATTTTACCATTATTGCTGCACAAATCACCTGGTGCTTACATAAACACTTCATGAAATCCACTTTTAATGTGACATAACAGCATATGCCCCACCAGTTCGAACAATACAACAGCAATAAAATGGAATCAGTGCCAATTACTCTGTGAATGCCTGCTTGACAGTTTTAATTCTTCAGTAACAGTCCTGAAGTTATTTATTTATTTCTCAGTTTCACGTGTACTTTGCATTTTGCATATGTAGAACTGTTGATATGTTACAGGTGCAACATCCTTATGAATTTTTTTATGTGCTATTTTTAATTTCTCTAAATCTTTTGGGTTTCTAATACCATGACAAGAATGGACCCCATTCCTAAGTCAAAGTACAAAGTTCATGAAATTAGTATTGTTTCAATCTTTGATGTCAGCCAGTAGTGCTCTTCACAGCACCCGCAATGTGCCCTGTAATGACTCCTTCTGCAGTTCGTATGGAATTACATGCACTGGTAACATATCTAAATACGATTGTAAATTCTTTTTTATACGACCCGTTGCTCCTACTACTATTGGAACTCTCTGGGTATCTTTCTTCCACATTGCTCTCATTTCTGCCTGCAGATGGCAGTGTAGTCACTGGGTGTGGCAATTTCAATGATCAATGCTACTTTTGTCTTCTTTTCTTGGACCACTATATCCAGTTTTCTAGCATCTATATTTTGAACTGTCGGTAATGGATGATCCCATGTGGTGTAGACTTCTTCATTTTCTATGATGCTTTGTGGCTCATGTTTCCAGTGTTTTTCAGCCACTTCAGTACCATAATATTTGCACAATCCCCAGTGCAACAGTATCACCAAATTATTATGCCTTTCAGTATACAGTCCTTCTGTCATTAGTATGTCACAGCCAGCAAAAAGGTGTGCAACTGTTTCCAATTCGGTTTTACAAAACCTTCATTTGTCTGTTTCTCCCACATGTTCAATGGACTTTATAAACCAATGTGTACGCAGCCCACTGTCTTGGGCCACTAATATTAACCTTTCATGTCTTGGTTTCAATTCGCCTCTCCTTAACCATTCCTGTTTTCATCCCTGATCAACATGAGGTTCCTCTGGAAGTTTTCTATACTTGCAATTATATTTATGCATTTTCCACATTTCTTGCCTTCTCATCTGATCTTTCACCTTATGTTCTTTCTTTTGTTTTTTTTGGCACATTCAATTGCTGCCTGCTTTTTACCTACTTCTGGTTTGATTTCCATTCCTGCTTGATGCCGATAAGCTTCTGCTAGATTAAGCAGAGAAGTCATCTTAGATTTATTCTCCTCATGTTTCAAAACATTCACTACATTTGGGTTTTGTGAGGTCAACAGATATGGTGCAGTCCCACGATTGCAGATCTATAAATGTAATCAATTTCAAGGAGGCCCATCCTTCCTTCGGAATGGGGAATATATAATCTTGGAATGCAATGATTTTTATAAATCATTTGGTGAGCATGAAGCATCCTTCTTGTTTTCCTATCTAACTTATCCAATACATTTTGGGGCCAGTCAATCACTCCAAGACTGTATGTTAGGACAGGAAGAGCAAACTGGTTTATAGCTTGGATTATGTGTTACAGTATGGGTCATTTAATGTTACCTGTTGTTAGCTAATTTCATGTGTTATTGTGACAGTGCTGAACTGGCTGATGTAGAACCTATGCAGTTCTTTTACTGATGCATGTTATGTAGGGTTGCATATGCCTGGTTATAGCTGAAATAGATCAGATGAATTACTACAATAGCCCACTAATAAAATTCATATAAAATAGATATCTGACAGATGGGCCAGACTATTCCTCATTCATAATACTTGATTTATTAAATCACCAACAATGCAGGTGGAATCAGTGACCCTCCACTAACAAGACAGCTTCCTGTACTTAATGGCTGAACCAAGGTTTTGTAGCACCGACCTTCCTGTATAGAAATATTATTACTGCCTTTCATACTGGTAACTTGTGAGTCTTACTATGAGCATTAACAACACTTATCTGTTTTTGACATCCTTTTTCTGACTATATCCAGGTGATTGGATGTCAAGAGATCAAAGGACATTTTCATTAGATCCTGTTCATCAGTCGCATGACATAGCCTGGGAAACCTATCAAACTAGTAACTGTATCATATGAAGTATTTTTGCAAAGGATGCATATCCCTGCATACTTTAAACAACTGAAGCTTTATGTACACAAACTATGAAATTGCACAACAGGTGGGAAAAGGACAAACTTCCTACTCCCCACTGTTATACAATCTCATTGTAATAAACCACACTATTTCAATTACCACACTAGTGAACTAAAACAAATTGATTGTTTTGATGTCAATAAACATAGTAACTGACCGGAAGGAGCAATTCCATCTAGCCATATACAGATAAGTCTAGGACTGGTAGTGCATTATTTAACAGGACTAACATTTTCTGTATTCCTTGTTACACATTTTCCTAATAGCTGCTCCATTATGTGAAGATGGTTCATTATCGAAACGATGCTGGTGATGAGATATTTTTTGATCAAAATGGTGAAGTGTCTACTGTTTTTGATATTATAAACTGGCATATAACCAATGAAGGCATATCGAGATATGTGACCATTGGTAGCTATCAATCAAGAGCTTCTACAGGATATAGTCTTATAATAAATGAGGGTAAAATCATCTGGAACAGTGCACATAAACAGGTAAGGATTTCTATATCCTTCTACAAGTATGCACTTGTTATATTGCACCAGTACAATAAATATCATTATATGTCTATGCTTCATTGGGATCTTTCTTTTACAGGAATGTAGAATATGATTGACTGACTTGTCCACAAACTGGATTTTATAGACCTGGGTTTGACTGACATAACTGTTGTGCTGTTCTCAACAAGTCATCTAACCAAAATATACACATAATATTATCTTGAAAACATAATTGTATAGATTTTTTTCCTATAGCAAAAAACTTAAAAAAAAACAGCAATTTAACAGTAAAAACCTAATTATTATACCTCACTCCTTTTTGGTAACAATCTGATGCCATTTCTTTCTTAGTTCTGTAAGCAGAGAAAAACATGAATGTATATTTGTGCATTTAGCTAACTAAAACATTTGTTGGCACATCTGTTTAAGTCACAGTTAAGATACTAGAATTTTACAACATACCACATAGACAAATCAAAAATCCACTACCAAACATTAGCGGATCGGAGTTCCGCTGTGGCGACCCCTAACCGGGATAAGCCGAAAGACACAACAACAACCACATAGACAAACCATAAAATTAATTGTGCTGTATTTAACATAAAAATACAGATGAATCCAGAACTTATCTAAACAATCATGTGTTGGTTTGTGGTTGACTGTACAGTGAATTGGTAAAGAGAAGCTTTTATCTAAATATTTATTTTATTTTTTACATACTGTTTTAAACTGTTTGTAGGAAGGCAGGGATAGCCTGCAGACAAAAAGATTTACTTTGCTTTATGTATTGTTGCTTTACCTTTAATTTTCTGTTAGTTTTTAGAAAGGGATCATTTTTAGGCATGCAAACTCTAGCCACCTCAAGGTACATAGTCAGCTATAAATTCACAGAGACTGCTGAGAGAACAGATCTTTACTGTTAAAAAGAGGTGTGACTGTGAGCGATAGTGTGCAGAATCTATTGTGCACATTTGTGGGTGATACAAAGGAATTCCACTTTTTGTGTGACTTTCATAACTTGTGCAGTCAAAGCAACAACTTTACTGTACTTAATTTAATATTTAGTTGCATATTGTTTATGTGACTTTTCTCTTTGAAGTTTACTTATGGTCTCTTTGGATTTTGTGGTACCTGATTTTGATTATTATTTTCTTAGATTTTTTTTATTAATCTGCAGCTGAATATGGATTCCTTAAATGAGCAAGCCATTAGTGATTTGCTAAAGCACAACTATCTTGTTTGTTTGTGTCTTTCGGCTTTTCCCGGTTAGGGGTCACCACAGTGGAACTCTGGTCCGCTAATGATTGGCAGTTGATTTTTATGCACTGGCTTGCCAGGCCTGACGCACAACCTTCAATGAACGTACACCCATTCACGCATGTCTCCACGCAGAAGATGCTCTAGCTGAGAATCGAACCGGACAGCGTCTTACTGTGAGGCGACAACGCTACCGCAGCACCACCACTGCGGGTTAAAGCACAACTATCTTGTAAAATGTAATAAATGCTATGTATAAGTGTCAAAGTTAGATGATTTGCTTACCTTTATTAGCAGTAAATCTAGACTTACTGATGGCAGTTGCACTTGTGCAATTGGCACAACTTGGAGAACTGTTGTTACATACATTAATGGCTGGACTGGTGAGATAAATAATGTTAGGCAAAGGGCAAACAATGCATATTTAGGAAAGGAAGTTTCTATTGTCTGTAAAGATCACTCATCTCCTATAAAACAAGATAATGCCACTGGCAACTTTGGAATTCTGCATACAAATATTTAGTCTGAGGATTCAGTCTGTATAGAAGCAAATTAAAAAAGAAAAAAAGTTCACAACAAGTAATAAAGAAGAAAAATAAACTGATAAATGTGTGTAAAGCAAAGAGAATACACACTGAAATGGATACTACTTTGTTATGTAACACACAGATTACAGGGAATGATAACATTCTTTCTATAATAAAACCTTCAGTCTACAGAAAAAGACATAATTTTTCCAAAAGAAAAGGTAGAAAGAAGAGACAAGGGGCAGGTGAAAAGGAAGAAATCAAAATTGAACATGGAAGGACTGAAGAACATTACTGTAAGAAAAAAAAGAGAAAGACATTGACAGCATGGTTCAAGCTGTGGATGTACAAAGCCAGCTAGATGAGAGCTTTATGCTTGCAAATGTAATAAACAGTGAAAACAACGGGATTAATAAGACTAATGGTGAGGAAGATCGTTCCTTTTTAGCAATTGATAGAGCAGATATTATTGAATTAGAAGTTGTAGATTCTTCAAATCTGGTCAGAAAAGATATTCTTGTAAATGGAAATTCAGTTATTGGAGGAACTGATACTTACATTAGCAGACAAGATAATTAACACTGAATAGTGGTATGCTTGCCAGGAGCAAAAATAGAGGATGCGAGGCAGGCCTTAGAAATCCTTTATTGTAAGGAAGTATGGATCTGTTTTTATTCACATTGGTACAAATTATCTCATCCACAATGAATCTTTGACTACTAGTAAGGAAGTTACACCCCTCTTAGATAGTATAGCTTGTACAGGTGTTTGGACATATTTTTCAAAAGTCACATATAGAAAGGAGATTCATATCACCGTGAATGAAAAGATTTTTTTTTTTTTTTGCGTAAATACCTACATGAAAAAAATGTCCTCTTTTAAAATGGAAATGTGTAGAGCATCTGAGACTAATTTTGGGCACACATGCTCATACAAGATGTTGTACACTTGTCAAGGTCAGGGAAGAGAATTTTTGCAGTAGATATTTAACAATATTTGACAAACACAAACCAGGATTTTTGGCAAAAATTTAACAGTTTACTGATAGCAACATTTGATGCATCTCTGATGGTTGTAATGCATTAATAATAAAGTTTTTTTTATTGGAAATTTTGCTACAGTCCAAAAAGATTGTTATTGTTATTGTTTGGGAAACATGGTTAAAGAATAATGACTGGAAACCAGTTCTGTCAGGGTATAAATTACTTTACTGTAACAAGATATTTTAGCAAAAAAAAAAAAAAAACAGGTGGAGGTGTTATGATAGGGATTAAAGATAGTTATGAAACCTGTGATTATTACATGTTCAATGATAACACCAATACTATAGATTGTGTAACTGTGACAATAAAGACAACTCTAGAACATATAACAATTGCTGGAGTGTATAGACCACCAATGTCAAGAGCTGATGACTTAGAGGAATTCATACATTTCTTACATGAAACACAAAAGAGAAAATTAATAGCGGCTAGGGGCTTAAATTTACCAGAAACAGACAGGAATAATATTGATTCAAAAACATTAGTAAGGAAATTATTCACAACATAGGCTCAATGGCAACTGTAGCTTCTGATTGTAAAAAAATGGTGCCAGGGAACAGAACATACTAGACATTGTTTGTGTGCCTAAAGAAATTACGGTTATGTCATGTCAAGTCTGACCATCTTTGATGTACAGTGATCATAGGGTCATTAAGGCTAATTTGTTGCGGGATAATTCTGTCAAACTGAAATGTAAACCAATGCACAGAAGATTAATAACATTATATAAAAGCAAAACTGTCACTATGCAAAACTAATTGGAGTGATGCGTTCAGTGGAAAAACTGAAGAATAAATGTGAAAAGATTTGAAAGAAATTGTTTGAATGCAAAAAATCAAAACAATGTTTGACATTAGGATCTAGGCAACAACGTAAGAATGATATATTTCCATAAGAACAAGATTAAAGTGATTAAGGTGAGAGACTAAAAATATAAGAAATGGAAAAGAGGTTAAACTATAACTCTGAAAACTGAAATAAACAAGCTGGGCAAACAACTGAAAAATAAAACTTCAATAAACTAACTAATAAAAAAAAGGTAGAGTGCACACTCAAATCAAAATTCAATACACTTGAATGAATTTTAATGAAATAAACCTCAGACCGAACGCTTTTGGCTTACAAACGTAAAGACATGGCATGTATCATACAGCAAAGACTTGACATTTGTAAGATGAAAGTGTTCAATCTGTGGTTTATTTCATTAAAATTCATTGAAATGTGCTGAATTTTGTACTGGAGTGTCTGTTCTACTTTTTGTTTTTGATTTTTTATAAGCTGGACAAACAAATTAAGCATAATATGAGACAAGATCAAGAAAATTTTGAAGAAAATGTATATAAAGATATTCAACATAATAGGAAAACATTTTATAGATGCATAAGATGTGGAATGAGTAAAGACATACAAATTGTGCACCCCAATGTGCGGGGCTGTGCCCCCTCACCCCCCCAACTATAAATACTAACTCCAGGATCGCGCTGCAGTGGGTAAAAGGGCATATAGCCTTTACTTACCTTATACACACTGCCACTACTATGCTGAAATTTAGCATTGTATGGTGTCAGTGTTATGAGTTTCAGTCAAGTGAGTTTTCAGTGTGTTATGAACTTTAGGTTATATGGTCTCGGTCAAATGAATGTCAGCCAAATGAAATTTTGATCATATGAAGTAGACCCATCTGTGGGTATCAGTACAATTATGGTTGTACAATTACAAAATTACAGAGCCAGATTAATGCTTGCCCACTCATTTTTATAAATATAAAACAATTTAAACATAATTATAAATAACAATAAGTTTGCATAGCACTAGAGCTCATTTGAATTCATGTGTGATTAAAGGTATACTGGCAATTCCGTAACTGTAATTATCTTTTCTGGCCTTGGATAGACTTCAGACCTCAATGATACTCATGCGCCTATGAATGTATAAACCAGGCCTTGGCAGGTTGCACATATAAATGGTTAACCCCTCACCCTGTCACAAGTATTTATTTATAATTAATGAAGATGTCTGCCAAGCACATCTTATGTGGTAAGGATGAAAAATCACTTAGGTGGAAGAGCATGTTTTGTCTAAATTGCATAGGTTTGAATCCCACATTGTACAAATTAATTTTATCAGTGTGTAAAGCCACACAAAAATGTGTTAGGTCATGTAATTTATATCCCCAATACATTTCTACAAAGTTAAATCAACTAACAGGTGCAGCAGCAGCCAAACAAAAAACTAATGTCAATTGTCACATTACACCCTTCTTAGTTTACAAACTGGCTTCCTCTCTGTTTGGCAATGTTGCTGTCCACTTAACGTCATGCAAACTTGGTTGGCATGGTTGTTAGGGTCATACCTCTCAACCGTACAGATTTTTGCAGAATGTCCAGATTTTTGCCTTATATTTTTGGTCCATTTCTCATAAAATTGTGTTTTTCTGGCAAATCACTGGGAAATTGTTGAGGGTTAGAGTCAGAAAATAATGACAATCATTTCAGTTTCAGACTTTATACCCTTCAGAAAATTCATGTTAATGCAAAACCTGTTATTCTATCAATTTTCTAAGTTTTTAACAGGGGTAATTAAAATGCATCCCTATTTTTGTGCCTTTGGCCTATCATTATTGATGGCTTTGTCCAGATTTCTTGCTCCAAGAGGTTGAGACGTATAGTTAGGGTTTGCACACTAGCATTAAATGGGATAATGTGAATTTGCAGGAAACCACTCTTAACCGATGCTGTTTGGCCTGAACAGACATGTCTGGAGGTAGAAGGGAACATGTCCAATTTGGGGCTCAATGGTGAGGGTGTGGAGGAGTCCAGAATATTTATTGGACTCCTTGTAAAGAGCCACAGGTGCAGGCTGCTGCAGGGGGAAAATACCAGGTCTCAGTACAAATCTGAGGCTTGGAATAATCTGGTCAAGGCTGTCTCCAGTGCAACTGACATTCCACTCACTGGAGAACAGTGGAATAATCTGCCAAGGCTGTCTCCAGTGCAACTGACATTCCACTCACTGGAGAACAGTGGAATAATCTGCCAAGGCTGTCTCCAGTGCAACTGACATTCCACTCACTGGAGAACAGTGGAATAATCTGCCAAGGCTGTCTCCAGTGCAACTGACATTCCACTCACTGGAGAACAGTGGAATAATCTGCCAAGGCTGTCTCCAGTGCAATTGGCATTCCACTCACTGGAGAACAGTGGAGGCACCACTTCAGTGACCTGAAAAGGCACAAGTAGGAAACAACCAGTGGCTGGATGAGTTTAGGACTGCTGACATCCCACAGTCGTGTAAGTATACAGATAAAAAGAATTCAAATTAGACAGAAAGCTGCATATAGACAAGACTGGTATGCATAATGCTCTTCTCTTGTTCTGTTCTTTTCATTCTGCAGCCATAATAGTGAACAGGGAAGCCCATACTGAGCATTTAGAAAGTCTGAGCGAAGCAATGAGTATATATGCAGCACGACATTACTATTATTTTATCTAAAGTCTTGCTCTTTTATACAGCACTAGCAAATTAAGCAAGCATATCTTAGATGTAAAATTAAGCATATATGCTTCAGTGTGTAGCACAAGCCATCTGTAGGAGTCAATTGTAATATTGTAGTCAAATGTTGTGAAATACCACAAGTAGCAAATATATAGTAAAATCATTTAAAAATAATGCACAATAATTTCAACAGAAGTGGCATATATGCCATGCTGTTGACTTAATCTGCAATATTTGATCAAGCATATGTGCAATATATGTATATTGGATTACTTGGAGCAATCATCAGTTATAGTTTGTAGTTGTTAAAAAGTATACTTAAATGTAAAAGTAGAAATAAATTCGTTATATTGTACTAATTTACTGTATGTCACATTTATTTTCTTTTACCCAAACCCTTATCTCTTTTTTTTTAGTTTTATGTGTGTGGTCACAATATTTTGATGTTATCAATTTCTGACAACTCACAGAATGTTTTACAGAACAGGGAGGTAGGCCAATCACTGTGGCTAAGCCTGCCCCGACTCCACCGACTCCTGCACTGATGTCCAGCACATCTGAGACCCAACCTGGCAGTACTGCCTTTGCTGCCCCTACACTACCTGAGTCCTCCACATCAGGTAGCATTACCCCAGTAGC
This sequence comes from Protopterus annectens, assembly GCF_019279795.1. Lineage (NCBI taxonomy): Eukaryota > Metazoa > Chordata > Ceratodontiformes > Protopteridae > Protopterus > Protopterus annectens. Next base: position 1,714,858,259 of record NC_056732.1, read on the forward strand.
TGGTGCAATTGTTTCCTCCAGGAGTATTGGCAGAGGTGGGGATTTGTCTACCCACCAGGAGATGCCAGGCTTGGTACATGAGATCATGGAGATCACCATTGTTGTATGCCTCCACTGGATGGAGGGGATGTTATCTATTATGGTGCATAAACAAAGACATCAAACACTCCAACAGCCAGTGGAGCAAGGGAACTAGATTCTCACTGTCCCCATGTTGGATGGATATGGGCATTAGATGTCCCCTCCCTATCCCCAATCGTCGTTTCCCCCAACCTGTTGTGTCCTTCACCATCCCTGTTTCTTGTCTTTTTTGTCTTGTTTGCATCCACTTCCTCACCTACCCAACTTACCTCATACAAAAATACCTATGTCCCTTACCCAACATTCCTCTCTTACTGAAATAAAAAATCATAAATGGGCACCTGCCCCAACAAAATATATCATCGCATACATAGCTCTCAACTTCAGACGTGTCTTCTCAGCACACTCGATTTAGTCCAATTGGCTATACAACATAATTGCATTGTTGTCACCCCTCTTTGTTGAGGTGACAGCCCAAGTTCAGCCAGTAGTCTACACATATTTTCATTTTATACTTTTGAAGAAGTTGATAGATATGGTTCTTTTCTACCTCTTTCCTGCAGATTTCTATATTGCTTTTCCTTTGTTCTTTCCCCTGCTTGCCCCCCCATTTCACCACTTTCTTATCTACCCCATTTTAGCACCTTTAATCTGGTCACAAATAGAATAATACACCACACACAAAATAAAAAATCTCCTAATGAAGTCTTTTCAGTTTTTGTCCTCTGCATTTGCTCTGAGTTTGGCACTGTGTACGGAATGACTCCTCATGTTATATGGCATGGTGCAGTTACCTCTGCTGAATGCTGCTTAAACCTGCTGCTCTAAGGAAACACACATAATTATTTCATTACATTATGAATACATATTTAAAATAATTATATACAGCTGGATTTGAAACCTGTATAATCTGGTTCAAAATAAATCTCTCACTGCACTTACACCTGCTGCTACTGAGTCAGCTAAGCAGTAGGTGTTTTTTCTTACACTCAGTACTATCCAAAGTGCTGACTGCTGTGCCTCTCCACTTAATGTGCTTTTGCAGCAGTAAAACAAACCAATAGAACTATCAGAATATTATCAATAAAGCAGAGGCCTACATTTGCTTGTTGCACAACTATGCACAAATGGGAAAAGCAGTATAAATGTTTTTTTAAGGGTAGACAATTTATGACACAACTTTTCCGAAATGAACTATTTATAAACACCATAGTATCTGTCAGATGTGTCTTACATGGACACTATGGAAACGTACTTCTCAAGTTCAAGAAAGAGTCCTTAAATATGTATCTCACATGCACAAAGACTTTGCCATTGACCGTGCAAGCCAGCAACTCAGAGGTACACTATGGAAAGTGCTGATTAGCATGTATTACTTATGTTTACAGCATTCTTAAGTCTACATCTCATTAAAGTCCATGTAAAAACAGAATTAAAGGGAGGGCACTGTTTAATGACTGCACACATATTTACACTGTAGTCATGTGTCACCTGCACCCATGCACTTGAAACGTGGTCTCTCTGTATTTGTTCCCAAATATATCAACTACACTACAGTAATAGAAAAAATGCTTTGTTACATACCATGTACATCAATACTGAAAATACACATTCAGATTGTCTAATACTTGCATTAACGTGGACAGCTGTTTGCATATAGATTGTAAAGCTGTTTCTTAAAGTATACCTACATATTGGAAATACAACAGCAAATACTACACTTTGCACACTCATAAATCTGCTAACATGCAGAACTTTAATATCTTGACAGTCATATATAACCATCCCTCTATTTCATACAGGCCTCTAAATATCTTCTCACAAACATCTAATGATGATGTCATCCACTATAAATTGTCCCAACAGCATTGTAAAAGTCAGACTTGTGCTGTGGTGCTTGTGTTAAGTACTGAATTCTCTTGCTGGTGTACTTAGTTAGGTCGGTGTTCTAATTTCATTGTGGTCAACTTGTGTGTGTTTGTGTCTCTTTAGAAGAGTGTAACTGTCTATCCTACAGTAATCAGTACAATTCCATGGAGTACAAATACTTTGACAGGTGTGCATGACTACATAGCCATTTCATTCAGGCCTGCCAACATCTTCTCTCAAACACCCAGTGATGATGCCTTCTACTGTAAATTGTTCTGCAGCATTGTAAAAGTCAGAGTTGTGTCATGGAACTTGCATTAAATACTGAGTTCTATAGTCAGTGTATTTAGTTAGGTATGAGTTCTAATCTCACTCTGGTCAACTGGTGTGTGCATGTCTGTGTGCCTGTGTTCACTTGGTTGGCATTCAAGGGACAATTTTACACCAGCATGTGGAACACTGCTATTACCATCTGCTTCTCACCAAACACTGCTGATGTCATCCATTATAAAGTGTTCTCCAACACTATAAAAGCCTGACTTGTGTTGTGGTGCCTGAATTAAGTACTGCACTTTGTAAATAGGTAGGTATTCTATTCTCACTGCAGTTAACTTTATGTGCATTCAACAACCACTATGGTGCCAATTTTAGAATGATATGTGAGTTCACAGCTATGTCAAACCCTCCTCTGAACATGTTGTTGTAGCATATATTGATTATGTCATCTTGTATAACATGTACTCTGACAGAATTCAAGACAAACTTGTGCTGTGGCAGTGACATTAACTACTGTGTTTGTAAGCTACTTTACCTATACAAATAGGTGTTCTAATCTGGCAGCAGGCAACTTGTGAGTCTATACATATAACTATCACTTTTGAAACAATTTTATACAGGGATGTGACTCCATATCTATGTCCTACACTCCTCACAACATGTTCTCCTCAGCATACATTGATGCTATCTTACTCCATAAACTGCAACATGACAGTGTTACTGTCAGACATATGTGGTGTTGCTACTGTGACATTGCATGGCATTCATATTCTATACCTACACAGATGTAATGTTCAAATCAAACCCAGTCTATTGCTGTGTCTGTGTGGTTGGTGGTACATCATGGTCACTGTACAATGTTTGGAATCACTCTTTATTTCACTACCACTTAGGGAACCTTTCATGTAGGCCCATGCATCCACCATCCTTCTTTTTTATCTGGCCACATGATATCTTCCTTTGGAGGAGTGGAGGATGTCCTCATGTCAAATCTGCATACACACATCATGAAGCAAAGTCTTTTCTTGAGCCTCTGCAATCCATGTCTAGACCACTGCATGTGTGATTGCTAATTATGTCATGGTGTGGTGCATGTGTCCCATATGGACAGTGGCAGGAGGTAATGCAATCCAACAAATATACAGATATGTACAATAGTCTTACTATCTTCCATAATATAGTTACAGTGATTTGTTTTAATATGGTATAGTAAGGGCTAGGATTTTGTGTAATATTTGCCATTAGCCTAATAATGTCCTGTGACCCTATGAACAGTTGACATGTCAAAACTGCTGTCATTGACATGTGCTATATTGGGGTTTGGATGTACAGTATGGCTACAAGAGGGTATTATAATCTGTGATGGGAGCTAATGTATTGATGGCCTTTGCTGCCATTGCAGTACATGCTCTTTCTATAATAACTGTAGTAATACGCCTCCTGAGAACCATTGACATGGTATGATACACTTGTATGTATATTATTGGCATATTAGGACACATGTTGTTGTAGTGGAGCAGATCAACCCTCTACACTGTTCACATTCTGCCATCACAGTGACACTTGGACACAAGTGTGCATGTGTCTACATACCATCATTAAATGTTCTGTGACAGACATCAGAATAAATTCATATTGATTACACAGTCACATAAGTTTTGTCTCATACACATGTTGTTATACTGTGATATACACAATAAATTTATCACATGTTTTGATTCAATTGCAACTTTGTGGAATACATTGTATGTGCAGTTGTGTTGCTATACCCAAGGATTGTTGAGGTGGTCAGCAGCACTATTCTGTGACTATTACCATTTGTGTCAAGAAATGTTCTGCATGAGCCACAAACAACTGATCTGTTATGTGTACTGATATGGCATCAGGCCACGCAGACAGAGCTTGTCATGAAGCACCTATATTGGTATATGTTGTGCAATTGATGTAAGTACATAACACTGGTACAGTTGTATGACTGCGTGCATAGTACCAATGTGTGAAATGTGATGAATGACCAAATTTGTATTTGGAGGTCTTTTTAGAAATCATTTATTCCAGTAAATGAGAAATGTTAAGTGGAATACACAACTAAGCACAGATCTATATGTGGATGCCACCAGACATAGCTAGCCAGAGGAAATAGACAACCTGCTAGTTGAGAGTTTGTCTCCCACATTACCCCCCTTGTCACCACTGGCCATCAGCCAAAGTATATGTGCAAACATTATCCAGTTTTTATTCTAAGGAAGGCAGTTCATCTGTGCACTCTCTAGAGCAAATAACACAGAATCATAGGCCCTGACAACATCACAGATTGTCTATAGCATGAATCAAAACATGGACCTACAAAACACAGTTGGATCCATACTTCAACACAGCCTCCAGAGAGCCTATGTTCACATAGAATGGTGTACATCAACATTCATCATTCTGACTGGGGGGAGAGGACATCACCTGATGTATGGAGTTATAGGCCCATCCTGACTCTCCTCATCTGTGTAGACCAACAAGTCATTATGGAACTTATCTAAAATGACCCGGGTAATATGCCAAATGTGTGATTTGTTCAGGCAACATCATGTCTGTTACATCTGTTTGATGTTCTCAAGAAGATCAATAAGGGCATGCATGATAGCACAGCTATCATCCTGAGGAACTTGACCTAGTCAAGGCATTTGACACAAATACACACTGAGGTATTAGTGAGAAACTGTCACAAGTGGACATAAACACCTACATCACCAAGGGGGCACACCACTGGATCACATGCATGGCAGATAAATATGTAGAAGTGTGTGAATTGCCTAGAGTCTATTGAGCAGGTCCATACCTCAGGGCTCTGAGCTAGGCCCTTTCCTGTTCATTATTTAAGTGTCAGACATCAAACCTGACTTACACATCCTTTGTCCAACCAGCTTTGTGGAGGACTGCAGATTGTGGGTAATCACTAAATCTAAGTGTGCTGTTGGTGTAATACAGACAGTATGAACACACACAAAGGAGTGCTACCACAGCCATGGAGTCAGAGTAGATGAACAAAAATCATGGGGGGGGATTAGTTAAGTTTTAAAAGCAAATACACAAATTAATTATAATATAGACAGCACATCCCTATGAGCTGACCAAGTGGTACGTGACCTTTGTACTCAGGTAGATGATATACAGAACGTCCACCAGCATGTGTCCATAGTGATCACTACTCCTTTGTTTATAACACAACTTCTGAGTATGTGTGTGACTTTCACATCAAAGGGCATTATATTTCATAGTTCTCAGCCCTCATCACACCAGTAACTGAATACAATGCACACTTTTTCATGTAACTCCCAATATATCTTTCAGGAATGTGATACTCATGTGTACCTCATTTTCCACAGTGAGTTCCCACACATCTTATTGGCCATACCCAAGTATTCTTTTTGTAGAATAACCATTAGTGGTTGATGATGATGATCCCCATCAAGGTGTTATACAAGATGCATGTGTGATACGTGTTCCTGTGATGCACACAGCAAATACATAGCTGATTGACAACATTGATAGTATGGGTTACATTTGTGTCAGTCTGGATTGTGATATATATATATATATATATATATATATATATATATATATATATATATATATATATTTTTTCCCCTTCAGAAGGTTGAATGGCTGAAATCTCGAAATGCATATGGTCAAGACCATATGCTCAAAATTTCAGAAGCTCGACCTTCTGAATGGGGATCAGCATACAGTGCAGAACGGAATATTTCCCTTTCTGCGCTGTAGTGCGATCTCTGAGTTGGAATAAATAAGTAATGGGGGTGTGGGGGGGTGCAGGGGGTTTGCCCTTCTGCAGAAACATTGTTTTGTGTTTCATTGTTTTTGCTTTTTACCCTTTCAGAAGGTCGAGCTTCTGAAATTCGAGCATATTGCTTCGGCCATATGCATTTCGAGATTTCAGCCGTTAGACCTTCTGAAGGGGAACTATATATATATATATATATATATATATATATATATATATATATATATATATATATATATATATATATATATATATATATATATATATATATATATATATGCCATGCACACTTGTCAACTAACCAGGATTGCTTGTAATTTCAAATACAGATGTAACAGAGTCCCTCCTAACACCTCTGGCAGATGTTAAATTTTAAAGAAAGTGTGCTCGATTCCCCTCATAGACTGCTAACAAATCATGACTGTCACACAAGTATGTTCTTGCAGAACCACCTATAATCACTCACTATCACATATGTCATGTCAAAGAAAGGGATGAATGGTGGTATTATGCTGATATTGCCCATGATTGTGAATACTTTTGTCTACTGTTGTCCATGAGCCTGTTCTTATATGTCCCACTTGGTTGAGACCCATGCTGACATAACATTCATATTCAGACAAGTCATTTTGTACAGCTTCACAATATGCAGCTAACATAATTGTATTTAACTTCCTTGATATATGTCCCCTCAATTGTTCATGTCAGGATGCTTATATCACAAAGAATTCTCTCCAATGATATGTCACTTTGTGTGACAGTCATAAAATATGCAATAACTGTGTTATGATATGATTATACCCACAAAGGAGGTTTAGGCAGCTGTAAATACTATATTATGTACATATGTAATTACTGCTCATGCTACTATTGTGGTGTATGTACATGGTCATGGACTCATCTGCTGTATCCATGTTTCACCTGTCTTGTTCCCCTGTGTTAATTCCTACAATTCATCTGTGTGTCTCTTTCAATACACACACTTCCCTAGATTAATTATATATAACGCAGTCTATGTACTCTTGTTGATCACCATGAAAAATTTATTCTGTGTACCTAAAACATGTTTGCACAGTACTTGGCACTGACTGAATATTATTCTAATATGTTATAACTTTATAAGTTGCTTTATATTAAACCCTGGTAGCCATTGTGGCTGTCTGCTCAATCATGCAAAACAAGTTTGCCCGTAGTTAAACATGTCTGCATATCTGCAGGTGTTCCTGTTGCATAACATGGTTTTCTGGCTGGCAGCACTGTTCCTAGCCACAAAACCACACTTGTATTTGTGTATGCATGATACGTGGCATGCACATGTAATTAGTGCTGCTGCTCATCATGCTAACATGTAAACTCTGCGTAGGGTTCGCGCTAAGCCTACATGGAGCTTATTGATTCCTCAAGAATGTTTTTTTTTTTACAGGGGCAAACTCCCTTTACCCCCCCCCCCCCACCGGTGTTGTTCTTCTACACATCTTTAATATATATCTTAAATCCGATGCTGTACAACCCTGTTCAGCTATCCAGACATATTAACACAGATGCATAACTTTATTTTTCTTTTCTAGGGTGAATTTAGATTATGGTATGTAAGGGGCTGTACAACCCACTGAAAATATCAAACATTTTCATTTGTTGGTTTATTTTGTCTAATACTATTTTAGGATGATGATGTTTAATCCCTAGGATTTCATTTTTTGCAGCCTACAGGATCTTTGTACCAGTATCATATCTTCAGTCTTTTAAACTGCAAGGGTTTTTTTTATATTAATTGTAAGGTTTTCAGTAGTTTTTGAGATTACTTGATGCATAGAGACCACAGACAAAAGTATAACTGCCAAATAATTTATTTATTAATTTATTTATTCAATCATTTATTTGTTTATATTTGTTTACCACAGTAGTGCATGGATCAGTATCAACCAATCTCAGGCTCAACCCACATGAAATACAACCTTAACGTCACTATCATAACAGGCTACTATTCATCCTTCACCTCTGTGTTTACTTAGTAACATTGCTACTTTCCTCTATCTCTTCTTCTTACATCTATACATTCACTTAGTAACCTAACTAATTCCTTGACCTATTCTCTGTCCCCAGTTACCACTTCTCTTACTTTCCTCACCACCTACAGAATGCTATTCATCCTTACCTCCACTACTTTTCTTTCACTGTCCACTTATCATACTACATTATCTCCCAGACACTTTCCTCCTGCACTTACTTACCTACCTACAGATTTACAAACCCCCCCATAACACTGAAATAACATCCTCTTTATTCAATCACACAAACCCTGTCATACTCAAGATCAGACTAGTCCTTCACTCATCTCATCCCCTAAAAACTAGGGTGTATATTAGACCAGCGAACGCTTAAAAAAGCGAATGCTGATTGATCGACCTTATGTAAGCGAAAGCTTACAATCTCGAACTATCAGATCAGCAATTTTTTTCCTAGGGAAAAAAATCGCTGATCCAAAACACATACACACAACACAAGGACACCAAACAAACAGAAATCCACACACATACACCTAAAATCTGACACCTAACCCTACACTAAACTATGCACATATCACTAACTATCCATTTACCTTAACCCAAACCTAACCCTAAGGTCCATCACTATCGCACACTCCTCTCACCTGCTCCCTAACCCTAATTTACCTAAATCCGCCCTAACCCTCATGGCTACACAATCGCACACATACCTAACCCGAGCCCTAACCCTAACTCACCTAACCCACTCTAACACTCACATCCACACAATCGCACACTTACCTGAATCCGACCTGTAACTTTCCACCACAGAACTGAAAATACCAAAGCAACAGAAACGGACAACCAAATTCTTTTCCTAGGAAAAAATTGAGTTTCTGTTGCTTCGATATTTTTAACTTTCACTAAAATAAGGTCGATCAATCAGCGTTCGCTTGTTTAAGCGTTCGCTGATCTAATATAGACCCTAAAAACTAGACCTAAATGCCTAACCTACTGCTCTAAAATTCTTTCTGTAACAATAATGACCAAAAGATTACCCATATCAGGTGATACCCATCCTAACTCCATTCTTCTCCTTAATCTCTGTCTAGATACTCCTTCCCCTCCCCATCCACCCCACACTCCAACTTCCCCTTCAAATGATTAACTTTATACTCCCTGAATTTGTATAGCATTCTTAACATGCGTGGCTGGCCCAGTACTCCCCTGACATAATAACTCTAACTGAAATATAGCTTAAACCTCACAACATTGACAATGAAATCATTTCCCTGGGTAGCAATATCTCCTAGACAGGTCCAACAAAAAAGATGGAGGTGTAGCTATAATCTATTCCACCCAACTTAACATGTCCCCTAAAACCATCTCCCTCCCCTACTTTCATCCTCCAGAACTCCTAATTGTCAACTGCAAACTTAGCAAACACACTAAACTTACAACAGCTACTATTCATATCCCCCCAGGCAAAAATATTCCCATACTAGTAAATATTCTCTCCTGGCTAAGTCACTCCATGCCTAATGAAATTATATTACTAGGTGATGTCGATATCAATTGGCAAACCCTCATTTCAGATCACCCCAAATATTCTATTAATCTACTTTACTAAATCAACTAAATCTAGCTATATTCTAGACTGGATCCCGTTCTCCAATTCTAACCTTTACCACAACCACAGAATGCTACCTAACTCTCTAAGTGAGCAAAGTCCCATCTGTATTGAAAGAGATTCCCTACAAAACTGTAAATCTCACAAATATAAACATTGTTACACTCTCTCTAACTTTGACCCTGTCATATTAGGTTCACAGGTTCATAGGTAGGTACTCGGCTATCTGCCCAAAGGCATTTATAAGCCTAGTCAGAATGTGTTGGCTTTTGCCGCCCCCTTCGATTAGTTCCCTGTGCCTCTGTCCAGCAGAGCCACTGAAGTGATCCCCGGGGTAAACTTTCTGTTTCCTATCCACTCGTCAAGGTTTCTCTTGAAGAGTGTTAGCGAGGAGTTCTGCCTAATGTAGATTGGAATCTTGTTCCAAAGCATGGGAAGTCTCTGTGACAGGAATCTATCCCTCCAGCACATCCTATTTATTGTTGTGGTGAGGTTTAGATCCCTAGAGCATGTGGCTTGAGGGGATAAGCTTTTCTTTAGGTGGAGCATGTCGATCAGTTCTGGGTTGGACATGGCCTTGTATGTCAGGCAGAGATCACCTCTGAGTAGGCGGTATGCAACCGGGTACACCTGGAGTTTCTTCAGTCGAGCTGCATAGGGCATCTGTTTGAGGCCAGTGATCCTCTTGGTGAGGTACTTCTGTGGTCTTTCCAGCTGTTGCAGGTGTCTTGCAAGACACATCCCAAATGGGGCGTTGTACTCTATGATGGGTCTGATCAGCGATGAGTAGAGGGGCACAATGACATCTTTTGATCTGGATGCGAACTCTTTTGTGATAAGGTGTGCCACGTAGAAGGATTTTCTAACCACTTTGGCAATGTGATTATCAAAGGAGAGTTTACTATCTACTTGGGTCCCCAGATCCCTTATTATGTCTTTCGTATTTAGGGGACTACCACCTATGTGGTAGTTTGTGGGTACTTTGTTTTTTCCAAAGGGGATGACTATGCACTTTTTGGCATTTAGCTTGAGGCCATGATTTTGACACCAGGTGTCCGTCTCAGTGAGACCCTTTTGGAGGATGTCTGTGTCAGCTGGAGAGTCAATTATAGCCCCTAGTTTTCAGTCATCTGCGAACTTGGTCAGACATAGTCTTCCTGTACTTGACTGTACCTCTGAGAAGTATATGCCGAACAGGAGGGGTCCTAGGACTGAGCCCTGGGGAACGCCACTTGTAACCGGTTTAGAGTCAGACCTAGCTCCCGCAACTCTTACCATGTGGGTTCTGTCCGTGAGCCAGTTTGCAACCCATCTTGTGACGTATGGGTTTATATTCAGGCTGGTGAGCTTTTCTATAATACCAGAATGGGGAATGGTGTCAAAGGACTTTGTGAGGTCTAGGTGCGCTGTGTGTACCACCTTTCCCTCATTTATAGCCTTGGTAACTGTCTCAAAGAAGTCCACCAGGTTTAGGCAGCATGATCTGCCCTTAACAAAGCCAAACTGGGTAGCATCCAGTGTTTGGAGGTTCCCAATGTCTCTGTTAATGAGTTCCATGATGATGTGCTCCATAGCCTTGCAGACCAAACTAGTCAGGCTTATAGGGTGATAGTTCCCGGGGTCTGTTGTGGCTCCACCTTTATGGAGTGGAATAACCATTGCTGTGTGCCACTCTATGGGCACATAACCTGTGGAGAGGCTGAGTTTGAACAGTGAGTTTTGGTGAAGGGTTAGTTCATCTTTGAGCTCGTGTAGGATGCAGCCTGGAACTCCGTCTGGTCCCTATGGTTATGGGCCCTTTTGGGGGTGAGAGGGGGGGTGAAGTTTGTGCTGAACCTGTCTTTCACGATGTTGGCAATATCGGTCGGTTCAGTGTATTTTGTACCATTCTGTACTAACTCCGAGCAGATCTGAGCATTGCCACTTAGATTCTTGACATAGCTAAAGAATGCCTTGTGGTTATTTTTGGAGTCCTTGGTAATTTTTCTTTCGAATATCGCCTTGGATGATTTTATAAGGGATCGTAGTTTCTTGCTGATACTGATCAGGGATGTCTTTAAATGACAGACTCTCCTCTATAAACTGGTCTTTCCTTCTACACCTACCCCTTGACAAGGCAATACACAATTTCAAAACTGTATCATTGATTTGCTTAATTTCCTTGCCCCTTAGGAAAACTAGTATAAATTCCCACTTTTCACCACGGCTATCTAAGTCCATATGCTCACTAATCCAAAAAAAGAGATAAAGTATGCAAAAACTGGTTAAAATCTAAATCCCAGATACACCTTCAAAACTACAAACAACTCCGAATCCTCACCAAAAAACAGGTCACCAAGGATAACAAAAATTTCTATTTAAAGCCACAATTGACCCATCGCAGTAATCCTGCAAAAAATTTGGAACACTGTTAACAAGATTCTACATCCTGGTAGCCTTAGCTCACCTAACCCTTGTTCTAACAACTTTCCTCTGGAAACTGCTACCATTCTTAACTCCCATTTCATTAAGTTCATCAACAAATTAACTCAAAACAATAACACCACCAAATGAAATTACCACCTTCTCATTCAAACCTGTCCCCACTACTTACATCAAATCTCTTCTCAGTAAACTAAAACCTTGCTCTCTCTCAGTTGATAACCTACTATCCCACTTCCTAAAACACATTGTTAGCTCTATAGCATACCCTGTCTTCACTCTAATTAATCGATCTATCCATGAATCTACTGTCCCCTCTATGTGGAAACAATTCTACACTATTCCTATACCCAAAGGAGGACATTCGACTAACCTCTCTAACTATCATCCCATAGCCATTCTGTCCTCTCTCTTTCCAAACTACTAGAAAAAATATATACACAAGCAACTCCTGGACAACCTTCTTCAGGAGAACTCACTTACACCCACCGAACATGGCTTTTGCCCTAACCATAGCACAACTACAGTCCTAATTTCTTTCACCCATACTATCTCAGAAGCCAGAAACAATAACAAACAAATTTCTTGCCTATTTCTTGATCTTTCCAAAGCCATCAACACTGTCTCCCACCCTAAACTCCTCTCCAAACTGACTTTAATATCTCTAAGTCTATCCTGGAAGGGTTTTCTCGCTACCTTACCAACAGGTAATAGTCTGTCAAATGGCTGTCTTCCTTCTCACCCTTTCTCCTTGTCAATACAGGCATACCCTATGGCTCCATACTTGGACCACTACTTTTCAACATTTTTACTAACAGTCTTTATACATTCTGCTCTCGCTCTTCTCTTATACAATACGTTGATGACTCCACCATCATCTCAACCTCTGACAATCTCTTGGACCTCCACTCGCTAACACAAAACTCTTCCCACTCTGTTGAAACATCGTTAATTAATGCCCCCCCCAAAAAAAAATCCTATTTCTACCAAAATCCCTTTCTCATCTAAAACCTTCCATTACCATCTCATCCCCTCAACAACACCATTATTAATGTTGAAACTCACACCAAGATACTAGGTCTCATCATAGATGCCCAACTAAAATTTGACCTACTCATCCTGAACTGCATTTAGAAGACATACCAAAAACTAGGATAACAATATTGAAATAAAAAATACCTCATCGATGACTCCAGACTGCCTCTTGCCTATGCTTATCTTCTTCCCACCCTTCTCTATACCTCACCAATCATGACCAAATTCCAATCCTCTAAAATGACCAAGCTTGAACTTACTTACAGCAAAGTTGTTAGGTTCACTGCATGTCATCCCCACAACTCTCATCACTGCCATTCACTAAAAACGTTATGCTGGGTAGAATTTCCCCATCACCTCCTACTCCCCCAACTACATCTGAATCATTTCATCTTAAACCAACCTTCCTCCTGCCCTGCAATCTCCTCCATTATATCCCTATATACTCCAACTGCTCTCTTCGCAGCTCAGACTAGTTACTATTAGAAATCTATAAGCCAAAAAGAACCAAAGGCCAGTCCTTATATAGCTTCTTAGTTGCCTCAGCCTGGAACAGGATCCCACTGAAGATTATAACCCAACCCCACACTCACAGCTTCAAAAAAGCTTTAAAAGAAAACCTACCTAAGGCACAGATCTGCACAGGCCAAAGCACAAGTTACATCTCCTTCTCCTCACCATCCACTTACCCTTGTCCTCTCTCTTCTCCATTTCACCCCGTCCTCTCTTCTCTGACTACCCTCTACTTTATTGGCATTAATTTTCCTCTTTTTTCTCTTTTACTTGCAATTATTATAATTCACCATATATTGATATTAATATCTTCCTCACTACCTGGCTATCTATATATTGTTTGTACCTTAGTCCAAATGTTCCCTATTATTTACTAAATCATACAGTTTATGAGTCTGATATGTATTTTAACCTCCATCTAATAACTATTATTCGGCTTGCTTGTATGGGGCTTTTCCCCATGGGCCTCCACTGAAAATGGGCTTAGGCTAAGTCAGACATTCTTGGTCAACAAATGTCAAAATAAAATAAAATAAAAACTAAAGAAATAAATACAAAACATTTCACAAAAAATATAGAAACATAAGCAATAACAGAGTAGTTCACACCAATTACATAGAAAAAAATGTAGTTACACATTCTGGTGAACAAGCAAACTACAATGTACAATAAAGCAGAGTGTAATGTACAATATATATACATTGGCTTCTAAAGTAGGTCAAACTTCAGTGAATCTTGAGAGAGGAAAATATACTTGGAAAGGAGATAGGTTAGGTGATGTACCCTGTGTTGAACCAGGAGCATTGAGCTTGGATAAACAAGTGCTTTTTGAGATGCATTCTGAATTTGAAATGAGTGTTGATTTCCTTAATGTTGATAGTAAAACATAGCCAAAAAGTAGGTGCTGTAGAGGAGAAAGCATGTGCAGTGATGTTGAGTTTGTTTCTAGGGGTACTGAGGAGAGAATGCATGTGTAGTGCTGTGGAGTTTGGTTCTAGGTGTATTGAGAGGAGAATGCATGTGTAGTGCTGTGGAGTTTGGTTCTAGGGGTACTGAGAGCAGAATGTATGTGCTGTGCTGTGGAGTTTAGTTCTAGGGGTACTGAGAGGTAAATGTATGTGCTGTGCTGTGGAGTTTAATTCAAGGGGTGCTGAGAGGATAATGCATGTGCAGTGCTGTGGAGTTTAGTTCTAGAAGTACTCAGAAGTGAATGCATATGCAGTGTTGTGGAGTTTGGTTCTGGGGGGGTACTGAGAGGCGAATGTATGTTCAGTACTGTGGAGTTTGGTTCTAGGGGTACTGAAAGGAGAATGCATGTGCAGTACAATGGAGTTTGGTTGTAGATGTACTGAGAGGAGAATGCATGTGCAGTGCTGTGGAGTTTGGTTCTAGGGGTACTGAGAGCAGAATGCATGTGTAGTGCTGTGGAGTTTGGTTGTAGGTGTACTGAGAGGACAATGCATGTGCAGGGCTGTGGAGTGTGGTTCTAGAGGTACTGAGAGCAGAATGTATGTGCTGTACTGTGGTCTGGAGTTTAGTTCTAGGGGTACTGAGAGGTAAATGTATGTGCTGTGCTGTGGGGTTTAACTCAAGGGGTGCTGAGAGGAGAATGCATGTGCAGTGCTGTGGAGTTTAGTTCTAGAAGTACTCAGAAGTGAATGCATGTGCAGTGTTGTGGAGTTTGGTTCTGGGGGGGTACTGAGAGGAGAATGCATGTGCAGTACTGTGGAGTTTGGTTCTAGGGGTACTGAAAGGAGAATGCATGTGCAGTACAATGGAGTTTGGTTGCAGATGTACTGAGAGGAGACTGCATGTACAGTGCTGTGGAGTTTGGTTCTAGGGGTACTGAGAGCAGAATGCATGTGTAGTGCTGTGGAGTTTGGTTCTGGGGGGGGGGTACTGAGAGCAGAATGCATGTGCAGTGCTGTGGAGTTTGGTTGTAGACGTACTGAGAGGAGAGTGCATGTGCAGTGCTGTGGAGTTTGGTTCTAGGTGTATTGAGAGGAGACTGCATGTGTAGTGCTGTGGAGTTTGGTTCTAGGGGTACTGAGAGCAGAATGTATGTGCTGTGCTGTGGAGTTTAGTTCTAGGGGTACTGAGAGGTAAATGTATGTGCTGTGCTGTGGAGTTTAATTCAAGGGGTGCTGAGAGGATAATGCATGTGCAGTGCTGTGGAGTTTAGTTCTAGAAGTACTCAGAAGTGAATGCATATGCAGTGTTGTGGAGTTTGGTTCTGGGGGGGTACTGAGAGGCGAATGTATGTGCAGTACTGTGGAGTTTGGTTCTAGGGGTACTGAAAGGAGAATGCATGTGCAGTACAATGGAGTTTGGTTGTAGATGTACTGAGAGGAGAATGCATGTGCAGTGCTGTGGAGTTTGGTTCTAGGGGTACTGAGAGCAGAATGCATGTGTAGTGCTGTGGAGTTTGGTTGTAGGTGTACTGAGAGGACAATGCATGTGCAGGGCTGTGGAGTGTGGTTCTAGAGGTACTGAGAGCAGAATGTATGTGCTGTACTGTGGTCTGGAGTTTAGTTCTAGGGGTACTGAGAGGTAAATGTATGTGCTGTGCTGTGGGGTTTAACTCAAGGGGTGCTGAGAGGAGAATGCATGTGCAGTGCTGTGGAGTTTAGTTCTAGAAGTACTCAGAAGTGAATGCATGTGCAGTGTTGTGGAGTTTGGTTCTGGGGGGGTACTGAGAGGAGAATGCATGTGCAGTACTGTGGAGTTTGGTTCTAGGGGTACTGAAAGGAGAATGCATGTGCAGTACAATGGAGTTTGGTTGCAGATGTACTGAGAGGAGACTGCATGTACAGTGCTGTGGAGTTTGGTTCTAGGGGTACTGAGAGCAGAATGCATGTGTAGTGCTGTGGAGTTTGGTTCTGGGGGGGGGGTACTGAGAGCAGAATGCATGTGCAGTGCTGTGGAGTTTGGTTGTAGACGTACTGAGAGGAGAGTGCATGTGCAGTGCTGTGGAGTTTGGTTCTAGGTGTATTGAGAGGAGACTGCATGTGTAGTGCTGTGGAGTTTGGTTCTAGGGGTACTGAGAGCAGAATGTATGTGCTGTGCTGTGGAGTTTAGTTCTAGGGGTACTGAGAGGTAAATGTATGTGCTGTGCTGTGGAGTTTAATTCAAGGGGTGCTGAGAGGAGAATGCATGTGCAGTACTGTGGAGTACTGAGTGGAGAATGCATGTGCAGTGCTGTGGAGTTTGGTTGTAGACATACTGAGAGGAGAATGCATGTATAGTGCTGTGGAGTTTGGTTCTAGGTGTACTGAGAGGAGACTACATGTGCAGTGCTGTGGAGTTTAGTTCTAGAAGTACTTAGAAGTGAATGCATGTGCAGTGTTGTGGAGTTTGGTTCTGGGGGGGTACTGACAGCAGAATGCATGTGCAGTGCTATGGAGTTTGGTTGTAGGTATACTGGGAGGACAATGCATGTGCAGGGCTGTGGAGTGTGGTTCTAGGGGTACTGAGAGCAGAATGTATGTGCTGTGCTGTGCTATGGAGTTTAGTTATAGGGGTACTGAAAGGAGAATGCATGTGCTGTGCTGTGGAGTTTGTTTCTAGGGGTACTGAGAGAAGAATGCATGTGCAGTACAATGGAGTTTGGTTTTAGAGGTACTGAAAGGAGAATGCATGTGCGGTGCTGTGGAGTTTGGTTCTAGATGTACTGAGAGGAGACTGCATGTGCAGTGCTGTGGAGTTTGGTTCTAGGGGTACTGAAAGGAGAATGCATGTGCAGTGTTGTGGAGTTTGGTTCTTGGGGGGTACTGAGAGGAGACTACATGTGCAGTATTGTGGAATTTGGTTCTGGGGGATACTGAGAGGAGAATGCATGTGCAGTACTGTGAAGTTTGGTTGTAGGTGTACTGAGAGGAGACTACATGTGCAGTGCTGTGGAGTTTGATTCTAGGGTTAATGAGAGTTGGTGTGGCTTGTGAGGAGTGTCTCACTCTCAGATTGTAGAAGGAGATTTTTTCATGAATTCTAGCTGCAAGGAGAATGTGTGGAGTTGGAGCAGTTTGCAGAGTTGTGGTCCTAAATGTAGGTTAGATCTTTGTTTTATGGATAGCCATTTGTTTTTTTCTAGGGTAATATGGTAATGCTCACAGAGAGGCATGTTTGCAGTGAATCAGCAGATGCTGTTAGAGATAGTCTGGAGTGTGGCAAAGCTTTTCTTGGAAGCAGAAGCAAACATTTGGGAGCCCATGTTCAAGTTGAGCAAGAAAAACACATTTGACAAAGCCTGCCCTGGCTGGCTGGGATAGTAAAAGGGACACCTTTTTGGCCCAGAAGAGGGGAGAGGTTATTTTAGCACTCATTTTTATGTAAGCGGAAATGAAATTTTTGTGATGGATCAAACAATAGTCTTGTGTATTTGAAGGTGGAGGTTGTGTCTATGGGATGGTTATGTAGGTCAAAGATAGTTAAAGAGATGGGGCTATATTATGTTATCACAAACTGCATTCACCGAATTGCATTTACATCGGAAATGCAGTTCAGCGAATTCGCCCTTGTGGGGGGCTGCGCTCACTACATCCCCCACTAATTATATATATCAACTCTGAGATCGAACTACAATGAGTAAAAGGGAAATTTTCCAATCTTCACTGTACTGCGATCTCACCATTAACAGCTCACTGAGCTGCATTTCTAATGTCGATGCAGTTCACTGAACTGAATTTTCGGTAACATCATATAGATCCAAACAGTTATGTGCTTCATGAATTTTCTGTGGAGTTACGAAAAGCATAGCTTTGGACTTTGTGGGGTTGAGAAGTAGTTTATGGCTTATGACCCTTTGGTGGAGCTCATGTAAGTCTGACTGGAGTTGGCACTGAATACTGTTGTGAGAGTGACCTGATCAGTAAATGACCATGTCATCAGCACAGAGAAAAAAGACATTTGTACAGGTGCAGAAGTATCTGTTATGCCAAAAATAAATATTTAATGAAAGGTTCCCTAGCAGCAACGTATAGAATATTATTGTAAACCTTAAAGCATACATGTGTTGGGGACATAATGTCTACCATGTGTAGCACATACAACCACTATCCCAAGTTGCAGTAAAATAGAAGACACCTATGTTGTGTGGGCAGAAACTAATTCAGACTGGAGTGGACAAGTGCCTGCCCCATTTTTCTTTTGCATACACAGACATGCCTCAAGAATCCACAGGATTTTCATCATTTGATTTTGTTTACAGCATATAAGGTTGCCACCTCTCCCTCTTTGCGAGGGACAGTCCCTCTTTGAGCAGTTGTGTCCTGCAAAAAAATCTAAAAAACAGCAAATGTCCTGAGATTTTAGTACAAAAATAGTTTTTAAGTTTTCTTTAATAGTTGTATAAAACAGTTATTTTGTATCTGAAACACTTAAGCATTATATGAAATAGCATAAGCAACTCAAATACTACAAGAATAAGATTTTATTTTGGCAAAAAAAGTGAGGTTCTGTCCTTTGCACTGTCTCTGGGTATGTTTTGTACTGCAAAATCTCATATTTCTACAAAAAATGTCCCACTTTGGGCATTTGAAAAGGTGGCAACCCTAACAGCATATATATTCAATCCAAAGGGTAAAAAGGTTGCACACACAAATCATTCATTAAAAACTGCAAGAAAAATGCAGCCATGCTAGAGTTTTCACTGTGTAATTCCTTAAACCTCATATAATGAAGGCCCCTGTGATATATGCAAATGACCTCTTAAGGACATACAGTGTTTCAGCTACACAGAGTCTGAATGCTCATGTACTCATAACTACTTAAAAAAGAAAAATTACAAAGTAATGGGCATTCAGATTAGGTGTAACTGAAACACTGTATGTCCTTAAGGGGTCATGTGTATATTTTTTAGTGTTTTATTTATCTTTGTTTCTTAGTCCCAACAATGATTTTTTAACCCTACTATCCCAGCTGCCATGTGGACCCATTCATTCCCTGGAAGTGAGAGACCTAGAGCTCATAGTATGAGCCAAATGAACCAGGAGCAGAAGCCATCATCTGTGTGTTAGGGATCAAGTCCTCCCCTGACTGGCTTGCATGTTCTTCTACAGCTTCTCACAGGGGGCTGCATGTATGACACCAGCTTTGTGTAAGCAGTGCTTCTTTGTAACTTAGGACTGCAAGGGTCACTGTTGTGGGTGACAGACACGGGTCACTGCTGTGGGTGATAGACCCACACTCCTGCAGGTGTCATCAGTGCAACACGACAAGCCACCACCCTCCCCAAAGGATGGTAAGCTGGCTTCAGCAAGTCACTGTCCTCCTACCTACCCAGTCCCTCCAGAGTCCCTACTGGCACTTGGACATGGGTGGTCTGGAGCAGATTCAGGATTCTGTCCCTATATACTGTATTTTAGCATAATCTTTGTTATGTATTTGATACAAGTCTAGCCATAGATTAGATGTATTTTTAAAGTCATGTTTTGGTCTCTACTGTGGCAGTCTGACCATTGTTCAGCACTCACTATGGAACCACTTGTCTTGTCATATCAAAGTGTCTCATTTTCTCTCCTGGATCAGGGCTGTCACTACAGGGGACCAGGAAAAGAGGCACTTAACTAATGTTGACCACTGGAAGAGAGGCTAGCTAACTGTTGAACCAGTGTCATCTTTTGTGCCTTGCAATGAGATTTTATATTTAGATAGATAGATAGATGGATAGATAGATAGATAGATAGATAGATAGATAGATAGATAGATAGATAGATAGATAGATAGATAGATAGATAGATAGATACCATGGGCTCCCATTACAGCAGGTTTCAGACATTTCACAGGGAAAGCTCTGGCTTGACTGAGTTTTTCTTGTAGTTTTTACTTTCTACATGTTCATAATAAATGCAGCAATGTTTGTTGTGCCAAACTAGTAACAAATTATAGCCCTGAGCCAAAATGTATTGTATGAGTGTGGTTAATGCAAAAACTGTTTAAACTGCATGCTGAAGTGCTTCAAGAGGAAATGGAAACACTGGGTGGTCCCACAATTAAGGATCCTAAATGTAAGAAAAATATTTAAATTAAACAAGCAATGTGAAAAAATGTTAAACTTTGTTTTTTTGTCTGACATTCAAATGTAACTGTGACTGAGAGCTCCAGGCAATTGTTGTCCAACCTATCATCAGTTTGTAAATTGGCACATTATTAATTGACTGCTGACAAATATGAATGAGTTAATTATCAACCAGATCCTTTTTCATATGCTCGGCATCTGTTGTGCATGTCACTCATGCTTCTGCCAAGTCCAGCTGAAGATTGCAGTGTCATATATGCAAGCATTATATAGTTTCTGCCCCTGCAATGTACAATCTATCAACATTTGGAAAACTTGAGGCATTCCTCCTTCCAAAGGGCTTTTTTTTATTTATATAGTTAAATAGGTAACAAATGTTCAACTTTCCCTTTATGTAGGTCTCAAAAGCACCTCCAAGTAACCCTTAGTCAGGTCTATAGTGGCCAGTGATTTATCCCTACCTGGCTGCCATAAAGTTTAATTTTTTCTGTCCTGGGCATGGAGTAGGCATCTGTATGTGCATAATTATTTAGTTTCGTATGATCTGCACAAAGCCTGATGCTCCCATCCTTGAATACTGCCAGTAATGCTCAGGGACTGATTAATTAATTGCACACAAATGTTCTTATCTCATTTTTTGTTTGTTGATTTATTTATTTTCCTATGTTAACAAAGAAAATGAGCTGGCGGCAAATACTAGACAGTTTTCAGTGATGACCTGGGCCAGATGGCCACCACAGAAATACAGCAGTACAAACATGAACAAGGACAAGTAAAATAACTATACATTAGTGGAACAGGCACATAAATAGTTACTGTCTCATCATTTCATATATCATAAATAAATATAAATTGAATAAGACATTTCAACAATAAAAAAATATTCACCGAGGAGTAGAGCAAAAAGAAAGTAATGATTATGATGAAGAAGAAGATGATGATGATGATGATGATGATGAAGATGATGACATTGATGAAGAAGATGATGAAGATGATGACACTGATGATGATGATTACAGTTGTCCCAAATACGTGTCCTAATAAAACAAATGTTTACAAATTTTCAAATTTGTACATAGGTTCATGGGTGTGTGCTAGGCTAATCACCACAGGGGCTTTTTTAAAGAGAGCCACGCATTCCAAATCTCTGAAAAGTTCTGGTGCTATTGGTGAGTTTAAGCAGAGGTCTGGGAGAGCCTCTGCTGGTATGGAATGAGTTCCTGAGCTGCTAATAAATAGAAAAACATCCACTAATCCTGTAAAGTATATACATATAAAGTGAAGTATTTGTAGATGTGGCTTAACCAGGACCCCTAGGACAACTGCACATGTATCTATCTGCGAGGAATTAGCGTCTACAAAATACTGGAAAACTGTCACTATTTTGTACATTTTGTGGCAAAAAACAATCCATGTGCTAACAGCAACTTTACTAAATTCTTTCTAATTGCCAGTTAAGGTCAAAAGGTCGAAAAAACACAAAATAAACACAAAATAAACTACAAAAATATATTTTAAGGTCAAAAGGTGGCATGGTTGGCTTGATTTGCTCAAGAACCCTGTAGGGAGCCTGTTTGGCTGGGTGTTTGATTCCTGTGTCCACATGGTGTTCTTCTAGTTTGGTATGCCCTTGTTTAGCACTGAACATGTTCCCAAATTCTCATATCACAGCATGGATTTCCTGAATCTTTGTAGGGTAGCTACTGTGACAGTGCTAACTCACTCAGTAAAACATTAGTTTTAGCCTCTCAAAGGTTATTTACAGCAGTCATTTTTACCTATTGGAGTAAAATTTTACTTGTCCAAGCCATGTGATTCTCTACATCATACAGCCAAGCAAATTGGGAACTGCGGACATTTCTTTGGGAGAGAGCAAGGCTAATTAGCATTAAGTACTCCCCTAGACTTTAGCAGGTGGCTTCACTAATAGACCACATTCCACACTGAAACCTCTGTGAGGAGGAAATCCTCAAGATAGAGTGATCTCTGATTCAGGAAGGCTCAATATAATGTGGAAGCCTTTCAAGCTATGACTACCACATCACTCTAAGCCTTTCTGAATTCCAGGTATAGTCTTTTTAACAGTTTACCTGCCTTTGTTCTGTCTTTTCTTTCTTCCTTCCATGCAGCTGACCATCAGCTGCTAGCAGCTGTGCCCCTTATTCCTCAGGTCTACTGGACCTGTTTTAGTTTCCCCCAGTCTCAATTTGTCCAACATCTGAGGATATTAAGGAGATCAATGACACTGTTGCAAAGTCATATTGCTGCCAGGGAGTGTGCCTTAACCCCTAACCACCTCATGACAGCCTTGCAAACGTCTCAGTTACTGCCTTCAGGAGGTGCATGCTCACTTCTGCACATGAGACGCTTCTTGAACAGCTGGTATGCTGCTTGCAACACAGAGCTCACCAGGCCCTTAATGCCACTGTTGCAACTAGCCTGGTCTGCCTCCCTTCCCCAAGATGGATGAGCCAACTTCATCCCCTATCTCACTTCCTTTCCCTCATGGCCCCTCCTGTGCACAGACAAATTGTCAAACATGGGTCATCTGAAGTGCACTAATGGCTTGATCCTGCTGTGCCATGAGGCTGCTGTCTGCCTCAATTCTTTTTAATCAAAATTAATTTCCAATTAATGGATCTTCTGGAAAGTCCCCAGCTATATTATATAATACATTAATTGACAAGAAGTGGTTGACTCAGCCTTGCTATTATGTGTGTCCATAGCAGACACTTAAACTCTGCTGACGTTTCCACAGAAAAATCATTTGATTCAGCCTTACTACTATTTGTGTCCACAGACACATTTAAACTGCTGCTTTTTCAACATAAAAATCAGTTAAAGTTTCTCTGCATTTGTTTAATGTCTGATGTTTTCTTGCAGAATTACGAAAAAAAAGATTTACTTGTTATGCACAATTTTTTTTTACATTTCACAAGTTTGCTGCATCTTCACTGAAAAGTAAACAAACTTGCAGGTTCTATTCAGCTTTTCATTTCATTCAACATCCCATATTTCACATCTCTGCTGTATCTACACTGGTAAAACAGGTACATTATTACACAGCCCTTAACAACATCCAATATACCTTGGAAGAGATGGCTACTTGCATCGGGTCTATATTACAAGATCGAAATTTTAGTTACTCAAATAACTAAAGATCGATCTTGTAATATCGAAACCTAAAAATCTCGAACGGCCGATTTAATCCAGGGAAACACTTCCCTTGCTCGCATAAAAAAAAAAAAAAAAAACTTTAAATCTCAAATAAGGGGTGCCCCCCCCCCCACACACACACACACACATACACACACACACACACACACACACACACACACACACACACACACACACACCAGCTAACTAAATATACCAACTTCAAGATCACTCCAAATTGGAGAAAAGGGCATAATTCACATAACGGCCAAGTGAAGTGTTTCCCTGGGTTAAATCGGCCGTACAAGATTTTTACGTTTTGATATTACAACTTACAAGATCAATCTTCAGTTATTCAATTAAGTAAAGTTTCGATCTTGTAATATAGACCCACATCCTATCTGCAACAGTGTCTCTCCTTCTATGCCAATGGCCACTGATGATTTTTCTGTCATTATTTTGACGTGCTACTTTGCACTTCTTGCAGACTGCATGCATTTCAAGTAGCTGTTATTGGTACAAATTGTCTTATATATCACCCTGCTGCAAAGGCTGGTTATTTGTTTGTGCTACCAACAGAGGGAATCCAGACTGGGGACAAGACTTCTGAGACCTTGATAAGATGGAAATGAATATTCAAATAATCCTGTCCACACTGACTGAAAATGCTAAGTCATGTGCTGAGAGCTAGTCTGAAGAATCATAATGCAATGCTAACCTAACAATTACCTCAGGCATATTTTCTTGTTTAACAGGTACCCCACTCAGTCTGCACAGAAGACTGCCCTCCTGGTTATAGGAAGGTTTATGACAGAAGAAAGCCAAAATGCTGTTTCAGCTGCATGTCATGTTCAGAAGGAGAATTTGCTAACGAAACAGGTGAGAACAAACTTAGAAATAGTAGATAAAACTGCCTTTTTACAGGCAGCTATAGGAAGTAAAAATAGCTATAACCAACAAGAAATTACAGCTTAATGGTTTATCCTCTTGAATATCTGCATGCAAAGAATTTCTTTCCCTGCAGGATATTACAGGAAATCCACAAAATAAAAGTATCCAGAGACTCCAGATAAATGTTCTGCTCAAAAATAAGGATAATCCAAACAGCAAACAAAGAGCAAAACAAACCGATGGACTCAAATTTTTATTATGACTTTTTGCTTTTCCCGGTTAGCGTCGCCACAGCAGAACTCCGGTCCGCTCATAATTGGCAGTGGATTTTTACAGTGCGGAGTTGCCAGCCCGACGCCCAACCTTCAACGAAAGCACGCCCATTCATGCTCGCACCTAACTGCATGTCTTTAATGACACTCAATCGCAGGGAGAACATGCAGAATCCACACAGGAGGTACCCCACCCGAGAATCTAATGAAAAAACCTTGCGGTGAGGCAATAACGCTAACTGCTAACCACCGCGGTTGAAAAACCGATGGACTCAAATCCAGTATCTGACTGTGAAAGCGCTTACATATTTTGTTTGAATAAATGTTTATTAAACTGGAAACCGATGGACTCAAATCCAGTTTAATAAACATTTATGCAGACAAAATACGTAAGCGCTTTCACAGTCAGATAAGCTGCTTCTTCAGACATGAAGGAAATGTTGCAGCATATAAAAATGCAGATGTGATCTTGTGTCTGACTACTGCAAATAAGCATTGATATAGGCCAACATTCAAATTACAGAAACTTTGAGCGTGTAATAGTATAAATGAAAACACCTTGCATTAGAGATTTGGGGACCAATGTAGATAGTAAGCTCTACTTTGATAATCACGTTGCCAAAGTGGTTAGAAAGACCTTCTATATAGCCCACCTTATCACGAAAGGGTTCGCATCTAGATCAAGAGAGGTCATTGTGCCCCTCTACTCGTCACTCATCAGGCCCATAATTGAATACAATGCCCCTTTTGGGATGTACCTTACCCGACACCTGCAGCAACTGGAGAGACCCCAAAAGTACCTCACCAAGAGGATCATGGGCTACAAACAGATGTCCTATGCAGCTCGACTAAAGAAACTCCAGCTCTACTCAGTTGCTTACCACCTATTCAGAGGCGATCTATGCCTGACGTACAAAGCCATGTCAAACCCAGAATTAATGGAGATGCTCCACCTCAAAAAATCCAAGTCCCTTAGAGCTACACGCTCCAGGAACCTAAACCTCAGCACAAAAATAAATAGGACATGCTGGAGGGACAGATTCATTTCCCAGAGGCTCCCCTCACTCTGGAATAGAATCCCAATTCATGTTAGACATAGCCGCTTGCTGACCCTCTTCAAGCGAAATCTGGACGTGTGGATGGGAAATCGCAAATTCACCCCTGGGATCTCTTCTGTGTCCCTGCTAGACAGAGGCACAGTAAACTAATCTTAAAAGGGTACCTTCTATGACCTACTTTACAGAGGCACAGTAGGCTAATCTAATAGGGAGGCGGAAGCCAAATACACTCTGGCTAGGCTTATAAATGCCCTAGGGCAGATAGCCTAATAACTACCTATGAACAAATATACAGGCATCCACAGACATTTTGATACAGTAATCCCCTCTGTGGCCAGATTAGTTTGCTGGCCTCAATATGTCAAGTAAATTGAGTTCAAAGAAAGTAGCAATCATCTGCTATGAAATAAGTGCAACAAGGTTTTCAATCATACTTTTTCTAGAATTAATAATGTTCTTGCATAGCTCAATAAATCACACAAATCTATACAAAGACTCACAAACAGGTTCCTGAGTTCAGTAAGTGTTTTCTTTTGATGATGTTTGCAATCATTCTTTTAGATTTTTTAAAAATTAAACATATGCTATAAAAGAACTCACAAATAGAGAATAATTATAGTAAAAGAGCAAACATATATTTCTATATCTTGAGTGGCTGAAACAAATTGTCCCATGTCTATAACAAATAATTTAATAGATGGTATTTATTGTCACAGGTGGAACGTCTTGGAGAGCATTACAAAAACTTAACATAGTACATAGTAATGCTAGATATGTTATTGTGCTTTTCAATGAAGTACATTTTAAAATAATGTTGTGATTTTTTTATTCAGATGTTTCATTCAGGTAGAGCTGATTGCCATATTTACTTAAAGAAGGGTTTGAGGGGAAAATCTCTCAGGATAATGCTCTAAATGAAAAGTTTTAAAAAAACTTTGAGTGAAATAATCACATTTGTATGAATCATATTCTTAAACAGGATTTTTAATTTACATGCATTACTTGGAAGTTTCTTTCCCATCATTAGCATCTTGAATGAAGTATAAAGGCCCACAAAGAAGAGCTCCAACAAATATATTTAAAATACTGATGTCAAAACAATATTTTGCAAGGATTACACAGCTAGTTCTAAAGGAATCTAAATACAAACAGGAAACTGTTCTGCAGTGATACTTTACAAAAGTAAAATAGATATTTCTTCACTGGTGACATACACAACGTTAAATTCCAAGTATATAAAAAATCTGTACATAAACAGCTCATGTGCAATATATGCAATAAGCAGACTCGAGATGACTTATAATTCATGGGTAAGGAGGGTTACAGCACAGATGTTAGGAATAACAACTTCAGTGCATCTCATCATTTCCTCTTAGATCTAATATTAGCTAACAAATCTTCTCATAACTCATACATCACCATCCATCCACCATCTTTCAGTGACCACTACCCTATTCATTTTCATATCCATCATCCATATGTAAACATATCCTAAAGCTCATATCTTTCTGTAATAAATCACAGAATAACATTACCAAACTTAAATCTGCCCTCTCATTAAATTGGCTGGTCACCAGTTTTGAGCTTATCTTAGGTTCATAGGTTCATACTAGGCTATCTGCCCTAGGGCATTTATAAGCCTAGCCAGAGTGTGTTTGGCTTTCGCCACCCATTTTAAATTAATTTTGCTATGCCCTTTTTCGAGGTTAGTATACTGTGCCTGTGTCTAACAGTGACACAGAAGTGATACCCGGGGTAAACCTATGATCTCCCATCCACTCATCAAGATTCCTCTTGAAGAGAGTCAATGAGTGACTCTGCCTAACCTGGACTGGGAGTTTATTCCAGAGTGAAGGGAGCCTCTAGGTTATGAATTTGTCCCTCCAGCATGTCCTATTTATTTCAGTGCTGAGGTTCAAGTCTCTGGAGCGCGTAGCTCGATGAGATTTGGATTTTCTGAGGTGCAGCATGTCCATTAATTCTGGGTTGGACATGGCTTTATACGTCAGGCACAGATCGCCTCTGAGCAGGCAGTATGCCACTGAGTAGAGCCGGAGTTTCTTTAACCGGGCAGCATATGGCATCTGTTTGAGCCCTTTGATCCTCTTGTTGAGCTACTTTTGGGGTCTTTCCAGTTGCTGCAGGTGTATGGTAAGGTACATCCCCAAAGGGGCATTGTACTCAATTATGGGCCTGATGAGGGATGAGTAAAGAGGCACGATGACCTCCCCTAATCTAGATGTGAATCCCTTCATGATTAGGTGGGCTATATAAAATGTTTTTCTAACCACTTTGGCCACGTGGTTGTCAAATGAGAGATTCCTATCAACTTGGGTCCCCAAATCCCTAATTACTTCTTCCGTACTTAATGGATTACCACCTATGTGGTAATTTGTGGGCACTTTGTTTTTGCCAAAGGAGATGACTATACATGTTTTGACATTTAGCTTAAGGCCATGGCTCTGGCACCAGTTGTCTGTTTCTATGACGCCCTTTTGGAGGATGCTTGTGTCAGATGGAGAGGCGATTATGGCACCTAGTTTGCAGTCATCTGCGAACTTGGTCAGCCACAGTCCTTCCATGTTGGCCTGTACCTCCGAGAAATATATACCGAACAAGAGAGGTCCCAGGACTGAGCCTTGTGGGATGCCACTTGTAACTGGTTTGGAGTCTGACATGGCTCCAGCAATTCTAACCATGTGGGTTCTGTCCTTGAGCCAGTTTGCAACCCATCTAGTGACACGGGTTTATATTTAAGCTGGTGAACTTATCTATAATGCCCGAGTGGGGTATTGTATCGAAGGCTTTTGCGAGGTCCAGGTAGGCTGTGTGGACCACCATCCCCTTGTCAATGGCCTTGGTGACTGTTTCAAAGAAATCGATCAGGTTTAAGAGGCAGGATCTGCCCTTAACAAAGCTGAACTGGGTAGGATTCAGTGTATGTAGGTCCCCAATATCTTTATTTATGAGGTCCATGATGATCCTTTCCATAGCTTTGCAGACAAAGCTAGTCAGGCTTATGGGGTGATAGTTTCCAGGATCCGTTGAGGCACCACCTTTGTGGAGAGGGACCACTGTTGCTGTACGCCACTCTTTGGGTACATAACCTGTAGCAAGGCTGAGATTGAACAATAGTTTTATGTTTGGGTTTAGCTCTTCTTGGAGTTCATGTAGGATGCAGTCCGGGACACCGTCTGGTCCCATTGATGCTGTGTTTTTTGCTTTGGAGAGGGCGGCTCTTACCTGAGCATCTGAGATGTCAGGGGGGGCAGCACTCTGCTGGGATAGATATTTGCCCTTTTGGTGGGGAGGGGGGGAGAAGTTTGCACTGAATCTGTCAGCTAGGATGTTGGCAATGTCTGTGGGTTCAGTCTATTTTTTGTCATTTTGGACTAATTCTGAGCATATCTGGGAATTCCCACCCAGGTTCCTAACATAACTAAAGAAAGCCTTGTGATTATCCTTAGTGTCCTGTGCAATTTTTCTCTCGAAGCTGGCCTTAGACGATTTTATGAGTGCCCGTAGTTTTTTGCTAATACTGATCAGAGATGCCTTCCCTTTTTGGGATTTTGCTCTATCATGTAGTAGCTTCCTCCTTCTATTATATAGTTTGTTTATGGCTGGGGTCCACCAGACAGGACGTCTGCCTTTGGAGGATTGGGTCTTGGTTTTATTTGGGATTGCATGATCCATGCATTCCTGAAGGTGTTCATAGAATGCATTTATAAAGGATCCTGCAGTCTGGGCCGTATTTTCCACAGTCCCGGGGGCTTTGAAGGATTCCACCTCGGTTTTGAGGAGTGTGAAATTTGCTTTAGAGAAGTTTTTCACTGTGGTTTTCTGGGCAGGGGGTGGGGTCGGGATGTGAATATCCAGTGAGATTAGTTTATGGTCTGATATTACCAGTGAGGGATACACTTCTGGTCTGGACCATAGAGCCCCCATGTTGGTGATGATCAGGTCCAGTATGTTTTCCCCTCTTGTGGGAGTGGTAACAAGTTGTTCCATAGCATTTGAGTTTATAAATTCTAGGAACCTTTGGGCTAGGGAGTTGGAGCTAGAGTAATGCTCCCAGTCTATGTTTGGGTAGTTGAAGTCGCCCAATATAATGGTGTTTGGAGAGACTTTCATATTTTCCAGTGTTCTCAGGAAGGCCGAGTGGGGTTCCTGGGTTTGGGAGGGTGGTCTGTAGCAGGCTATAAACTGGAAGGCAGTTTAACCCACTGTTAGTTGCACATGGATAGTCTCTGATGCTTGTGCTGTGCCACCAACCTGGAGGTGTGGGTATCTTTGTGAATATTGATACTCACCCTCCTTTTGTGGTTCGGTCCAAGTTTTGGGGCCAAAAAGCATGGTATGAGGTATAACCTGGTAGTGCTGGGGTGCTCTCAGGAGCCTTGAACCAGGTTTCTGTTACTGCACAGATATCAATGTTCTCCATGCTAAGGAGAGTTTCGAGTGCATGCATCTTGAGGTTTAGACTTCTGGCGTTGAGTAGCACTACTCTTAGTTTCTTATCCCTTGTGATACCTATGGAGGTGGGTTTGTCTTTTGAGCCTTGCCTAAAAAAGGCACTATTGGGGTAGCAAGAGCCTTTGCCAATATCCAAAAGCCCAGGGGTGATAGGTGCAAGCCATCCCTAGCGAAGCATCGTGGCTTGTCAAGAATGTCATCCCAGGCTGACAGGCATTGGATCCCCTTTGAATGACACCAATACTTAAGCCAATTGTTGAAATTGATCATCTTGTCTTCATATTGTAGCATCATTCTTGGTGAGGGTAAGATGCTACTCAAGGTCAGGGTCATACCAGCCTGGGCTACATGCTCAGAGAGCTCCTCTATGTCTCTTTTCATGTAGTCCAGGGAGGTACATCTCAGGTCATTCACACCAGCATGGACAATGACTGAGTCATATTTGTACTTGCCTTGGAGTGACTTGAGTGATTGTGTTATGTGGCAGATCCTAACGCCCGACAGGCAGTTCACCGTGACCTTCTCCTTGTTCAGCCTGGTGAGCAGGATGTCAGTGTGCCTGACGATAGAGTCACCTATTACAAGTGTATCAGGTGTGTTGTTTAGCCTTAAGGGCTGTGACTGTTCAGCACACTGGCTTTGTGAGCTATGTGTTGCACGTGTTTTGTTTTGGGGTAGCGGTTGCTTGGATGTCTGCTTTGGAGGTCTCTGCTGCTTAGTCAGATTTTTATTTAGAGCCTCTGAGTATGTTTTTGTGTGTTTATTTGTTTGGTTTGCTGTCGTGGTAGGTCTATGTGAGACTGGAATTGCAGTGAGTGTGGTTTCCTTCTCCTCCTGACTGGTTATGCCAGTACTGAGTTGAGAGAGCTTAGCCTCCAGTTTGGCTATATGGTTGCATCTCTCACATGTGTTGGAATTTGTTGGGAGGAGGAGAGGGTTGTCTGTGTATATGAGGCAGTTGTAACATTGCCTCAAGATTCCCAGATTCACCAGCTGGACCGGAGAGGAGATTGACAACTGACCTTTGGACATGCTAGAATAGTGCTGGGAATTCCTTTATAATTGAAAAAAGGGCCAATGGGGAACAAGGTACTCAAGGGGAGTTTGTGAGGGTGTAGTGCTTTTAATTTTTTAGTGCTGACTTATATAATTGCTTTAGTGAGCAGGTGCCAGGTAACTTAAATGCAATGTGTTACAGGTAACTTAAATGCAAAAACGACAAACAGTAACTTTCTTTCAAGTGAAACAAGGAAATAAGTACAGTAAGCAATGCAGATATCACTTGGGATCCACAGAAGCGCTGAAAAGCCGTGTTTTAGGTGGAATTAGCATTTCAGGGAAATAACAAGCAAACAAACAACAAGCATACAAACAAAACTAGATTCAGCAGGCCTGGATCTAGTCTATGCTACAGCAAACAAGGTGTACCAATTTCAGTAAGAAACAGTTCAGATATGCAGGCACTATAAGCCTTTAACCAGAAATTCCCAACTCAGAAGGGCAAAGTCCAGCCTATCCTCCCACAAGAGTGCAGACCACGAACCTTCTTAATGTAAAATAACTGGCCTGAAGCCCAAAGTGCTTAAACCAGAACTAATACACTTTTAAAATAACAGACACTGAGCCCTCAATCAGCAGTTCCCAACTTAGAAGGATGTAAGCTACCTGTCCTGCCACCACAGTGCAGGCCACAAACCTTCCTAATGTAAAACAACTGGTCTGAAGCCCAAGTGCTTAATCCAAAAGATTTATCTGACCCTAACATTGCTGCAGAACTATTCATCTCTGTACTGACTGCCTTGCAAAGCTCCTGCTTCCCAGTACTCCAAAGACTATACAATCCTAAAACTAACAAATGGTTAACATATGAACTTAAAGGTCTTCTACAACTCAAAGACAAGGCATGCTATTCTGTGAAAACACTTCCTACTAGTATAAACATACAGTGTTACTCCCAGCTACGCAGAGTTGCCAAGCAAGCTATACATCATCATAAAAGTCACCTGATGAAATCACACCAAACCTCACTAATAAAAGTCACTAAAAACTTCTGGAACGAGGTCAGCCATCATATAGGATGGAAGAGCTTTCCCTCCACGAATTCCACATCCTCTCAACTTTCTGCTTCTGATTTTCTTTCCCATTTCAGCAATATTCCCAGCCCTTTATCTAGTCACTGCCAAACTGTATCTAACACTCCCACCTCCTGTTTATGCATCCCTTCATTCTACTTCAGAACTATCATTTCCTAAGATATCCATTACTTGAACATATTAAACTTGATAGCCCCTCTGGTACTAACAAACTTTACCCACAGTTTATTTATCATTAAAGAGACAACCTCATAACACTGTTGCTGTCGAAACATATGTACAACCTATGTATTACACTTAATATTATGCCTAATGTCTGGAAAAAAAGCCATTGCAAAGTCTCTCCCTAAGAAACTCATTCCCTCCAATCCATTAGACTTTCAGTCCATTTCTATTCTCCCTATCCTAGGAAAGATTCTGGAAACATCATTTTACTTACAACTCAGTCAACTGATACCACCTTTTCCCTCAAAAGTAGCATGGCTTTTGGTCTGATCATAGTACATCCACAGATATCTTGACACTCAGTGACAAAATCCTTCTTGAAACAGACAAAAGCCTAATTACTGGAACATTTTTATTAACCTCACCAGAGCCTTTAAGCGTTTGATCTTGTTTATCACTTATTTCTCCTAGACCATCTCATTGAAATAGGTTGTAGTGATGACACACTGCCTGGGTTGAAAAACTGCCTCTCTAACCATCTCTTTCCAGTTAATTTTAGTTCAACAACCTCTACATCAGTCCCTCTGCAGAACGGTGTCCCCCAAGGACCTATTCTGACACCTCTCCTTTTCTATCTACATTAACAAACTTCCTTTTCATGTACCCCATCTTCCTCTCTTGCTTTATGTTGATGACATGGTCCTATTCTAATCTGACTATTCTGTCTCTTCTCTTGAACACGAACTTCAGGCAGATTTTCATGCTCTTATTCAATGGTTGGTTCTAAACGATTACTATTAAACTCCTTTAAAATAAAAAAACAATTGTTTTTTGGTAGTAGACAAAAACTGACTTCTGTCTCCAAGCCTCTAAAAATCCTTGATCATGTTAATAACACTATTGAAAATGTTACTTCATTTAAATACCTGGGGATTTGGTTGGACCCTTAGTAAATTTCCAACTCCACCTGGACTACACACAAAAGAAACCAACTTCTATCCTAGGCTAATAGGATCTCCCTCGTTCTATCTAGATCTTATAGAAATGCCATAGTATCTTACTGACTCCACTAGAATATTGCCTCTCACTAATTGCTGCAGCTTCTAAAAGAAATATATCCACAGTTCAGTCTCTTTCAAATGCCATTTACAGATTCATCACTCTCTCCACAAGAAAAGAACCCAGCTGCAAAACCACTGAAAAGCTAACTGGTTACTTTCTACTTGCCTCTCAACACTTTAAACCTATCAAGAATGACACCTTCCCTCCAGCTGCTTCCAGACTATTCAGAGATGAACCAACATATAACCTTCAACATCTCAGGTCCTCATGTCCTCTCCTCCAACTTTCCCCCCAACTATGCTTCCTCAGTCCTTGGTCCAAAACTGTGGTAATCACTCCCTTCTTTTCTTAAAGATCTTTCCTCTCACCCCATTTTCCATTCACAAAGAAAAACACATTTCAGGACTCTAAAAAATGCAGCTGCTATCTCTCTAGTCATGTAATGTAACCTCTTCATTCCTTTCCTCTGTCTACATACCTTGTTCTAGCTCTATTTTTGATTTTGATTTTTTCAGCATACCAACTCTGATCTTCTTCTTTTTCTTTCGGCTGCTCCCGTTAGGGGTCGCTACAGTGGCTCATCTGTTTCCATTTCTTCCTGTTCTCTGCATCTTGCTCTGTCACACCAACCACCTGCATGTCCTCTCTCACCACATCCATAAACCTTATCTTAGGCCTTCCTCTTTTCCTCTTATCTGGCAGCTTCATCCTTAGCATCCTCTTTCCAATATACCCAGCATCCCTCCTCAGCACATGTCCAAACTAATGCAATCTCGCCTCTCTGGCTTTGTCTCCAAACCATCCAATCTGAGATGATCCTCTAATATACTGATTCCTAATCCTGTCCATCTTCATCACACCCAGTGCAAATCTTAACATCGTCCATGTCCAGATCTGACTCCTGGCGTTCTGTCAATGCCACTGTCTCCAACCCATATAATATAGCTGGTCTCATTACCCTCTTGTAGACCTTCCCTTTCACTCTTACTGGTATCCATCTGTCACAAATCACTCCTCACACTCTTCTCCACCCATTCCACCCTGCCTGTACTCTCTTCTTCACCTCTATTCCACACTCACCATTACTCTGAACTGTTGATCCCAAGTATTTAAACACATCCACCTTTGCCAACTCCACTCCTTGCAGCCTCACCATTCCTCTAGCCTCCTTCTCATTCACACACATATATTCTGTCTTAGTCCTGCTGACCTTCCAACTCTGATGCCACTCTTTATATAAAATGAATGTATATATTGTGTTTTTTAATTCATTCTGTATATAATGTCATTCGTCTACTGACTTTATAC
The DNA here is from genome assembly GCF_019279795.1 of Protopterus annectens. Classification (NCBI taxonomy): domain Eukaryota; kingdom Metazoa; phylum Chordata; order Ceratodontiformes; family Protopteridae; genus Protopterus; species Protopterus annectens. The sequence continues at coordinate 1,714,893,355 of NC_056732.1, forward strand.
CACAAACTTAGTTATGGCATTCACTTTGTATATATTATATATGTATATTGTATTTTGTGATTCACTCTGTACATAATGTCATGTATCTATTGTGTTTCTCGGAGCTGAGATTGAAGTGGGTTCAATGGGTTCAGTCCTGTAACCCGCTTAATAAATTAAAAATAAACAATAAATAAATAAAACTGAGGTAAGGCATGTGAAACATTATCAGTAGGTAGGTAATAGTTAAAGCTAGAAGGGGGAGGGGACATTGTATAGCTGATGAGTTAAGGATAAGAAAATTAGGGCCATGCTGAGATAGAACCTGCTTATAACTGAGTGGTGGAGAGTGTCTGAAGGAGATGGATAAAGTGGGATGTTTAAAAAGAAACCAAAATGTAAAGTAAGAATTAAAACAGGAAGATAATGGAAGAGGACTGTTAGAAGGGTTTGTTGTGTAGGCAGGGACAGAGTTTCTAAAGGTATAGGGGGTAAGAGCTGACAAAGAAAAATGGAGTTACCCAGGTCAGGTGCATGAGCACAAAATCTTACAAATACAATCTCCATAAGTTTAACGGTGTATGTTGTTTTATGGAACATTGTGGAGCAATAAACCTCCCTGGATTAGGAGGAAAAACCTAATGATATACGAAGGTAAGGAAAGGCTTGGAGTACCAAATGTACTTGACCATGCTGAAGCAGTGGTAGAATGACAAGTTATTAGGGCCCAAACTAAACAAAGACCAGTTTTTGTCTGTGTTCAATGTAATTACTTGTCACAGTCAGGAGGCTAAATCTAGAGATCCCAACATGGTCTGAAATCCCAGGAGATTAAAAAACTGGCAAGCTAAAAATGGGAAAGGGAAATTTAGAAGGAAGGTGATCTGGGTTTGTCTGAGAATCTCTGGCTGACCATTTAATTCAAATTAATGAGAATTGTTTCAGTTTGGAATATTGGACATAGAAAAATGCAATTTATGGTACAGACATTTGGAAATAGACTATACTGGACTTTAACTTGGTAAGAAACTACCATGGTGGTGATATTAACAACTCAATGAACTAAACAGAGCAACACAATCCATCATTTGGAATATTTTTACTCCTAAATGGACCTCTCCTATCCACCCCATCTAAGCTGTCTGCAATTTGTAAGCCATACCTGGATAGTTAAGATACTATAGGGGAGAATTCAAAGGGAGGTTGGAGGGGTGGATATATATATATATATATATATATATATATATATATATATATATATATAGATATATATATATATATATATATACAGATATATATATATATATATATATATACAGATATATATATATATATATATATATATATATATATATATATATATATAGATAGATATAGATAGATATAGATATATAGATAAAGATATAGGTATATAGATAAATATATATAGATATATATATATAGATATTTTTTTTCTTATTTGCAGAAGATGATTTGAGAAAGGTTTTGGTGCCCTTTTTTCTTCCCCAGCTGCGTTTGTACTATATAAAACTGTGCATAACTGCCAACATTTATTTATTTATTTATTTGATTATTGTTTACTAGAGCAGTCCGTTTGGGTCAAAAGAAACTGTTATCAGCAAAGGCCCGGGGAGAAAAGTTCCAAAGTAGCACACAATAATGTTCTTCTGTATTACTATAATTTTTCATTTATACAATTGATAGGTAAATAACAGTAGACAGATAGTTTAACTTTACATGTAGAATCATATATTCAGAAACATTATATCATCATATACAGAGCAATGCAACCATAAACATCCAGGAGCATACATGAGTTAAATTCTTATTTTTCAAAATCTTTGAGGATAGGTATATTACATTCCTACATATGGTAATAAAAGGTAATCTTTAGTTCTTCCTAGTGATTTGGAAACAGAGATATGTTATTGATTTCCCATTACATTCTAAGAGAAGAGAGGAAATGTAGTGGATAGATGAGGGAAGACAGAAGGGAAGGGGGTAAGATAAGCTGAAAGATCAGCAGTACTAGATATAAGTTAGATAGTAGCGTCATTTAGGGAGAAGAAATAGTTAGCCAGAAATGGAGCAGCCAGGGGTGAAAAAAGTAACGTTAGCCAGGAGATGAGCATGGGCATAGCCATGTATTATTTAGATGTGGTTTTAGGGAGGATTTGAAAGCTTCTAGGTTAGTAATTGCCCTTGTCGTTGGGGGGGATAGTTCCAGACTTCATCTACAGAATGCAAGTAAAGACTTTGTCCTAGTACTTTTGAGGAATTAAAAATAGCTAGAAGCTGTTTGTCTTCAGACCTTAAGGTTCTGATGGTGATCTAAGGGTTTACTACATGACTAAGAGCTGGGCATGCTAAGGGTTTGTAAATTTATTTATTTTATTTATTTGCAGTTTGATTACTGGGGAAGTCCACTGGGCCGAATTGACCCATTTTCAGTGGAGGCCAGGGAAGAAAAGCTCCAAGATGCATTGTACAATTTAAATACACCTGATAGTTAATATTAAAGATAATATTATGTAGAATAGTTACTCATAAATGCATTCAATATCATGCATAGTTAAATTCATTAAGCTTGAATGTAGAGATCATACAGTTTCATTTCAGGAAAACAGATATGTGTTAGGTGTGGAAACAGTTTGCATACAAACCTTTTAAGAAAATGTAAATGATGTTGTGTTGAGCTAAGAAATGGACATAACGCAGGTGGTTAGGGAGTTCGAGCCATTGTAACATATGTACTACTGTACAATGATGGGTGTCGATCTTAAAGCTAGTGGCAAATCTGGCCACTTTGTTATAGCAACATTCTAATTTAGATCTGATAGTGGACTGTAAATTTGTGAGAAATGTGGCATCATATAGGGTGGGACGGTAGAAAGAATGTTTTGGCGAGAGTGACTCTGGTCGAAGTGATCAGGAAGTGTTTGTTCCTATAAAGGATGCCTAGTTTCTGATGGGTTTTCTTAATGTTATGCTGGATGTGTGGCTCAAACTTGAGCTGGTTCTCAATAATGACACCTAGATGTTTAGTATGGAGGATTATTTCAATAAACAGTTTTGTCTGCAGAATAGATTTTCAACTGGTGGTTGACAAGGAAGTGATTCTTTGTCATAAAGAGAAGTCTGTTTTGTTTGGGGTTAAGGAAGAGTTGAGAGTTATAGAGCCAGGATTCAATGGAGGTAAAAGTTTGTTGTGCGATGGAGTATACTTGCCAATATTTCCAGGCTCATTTGTTTAATCAGGGGCAAAAGAATGCATACAAACATTGGAAGTGCAATGTTTATAAAGCAGATTATTTCCACATGGTGTGGGAATACCCTTTCATCAAGTTTATTTGGTTAAATGTTCATCATGCTCCATCATATGCAACTGCTGCTAACATACCTCCAGTAAATGATGCTGCCTTTTTGGTTGTTTGGTTTTATTAGACAGGACACTTACATTTCTAATAGCATACTGCATCTCATGAGAACGGTTGCTTCGATCATACTGAGCATGTTATTTCAGTTTTAGAAATCAAACAGGTGGACTGGAATAAAGAAGTTTCTCTTCAGGCATATAGATATCAAGGATATGATAATATGAAACATTTTGCTGCAGAATTTAATGGGTTATCGTCTACCTTTCTCTTTTGTTGGGACAATTGTTAAGTTTATACTGAATTTCTAATGCTTCCTTAACTTCTCCATTGTTTAGATGTGATTGTTGTGGCTGGATAAGTGCACATATTTAACTTTAATGCTGCAGTTGTGATTATGTTTATACATATGTTGATGCTATCAGTATAGATTATATGTTTAAAAAAATATGTACTCTTTCTGGAGAAGGAATACGCCTTTGGCCAAACCTGAGTATACATCCAGAGACAGAAGCCTGAAAATACAATAAGAGACCTTTGATTTGTTTTTTTTTTTTTTTTCATTTTACCTTAAAGGTAGCCAGTACCATAGAGAATGTACTTTTAAAGTAACTGCACATAAACATGATCATGTGATACTCGCTGCAAAATTCAGCCCCAAATACAAATATGTTTGCAGCAGCTTTGCCTCAGTCTCTGTCCTTGTGTCACTTATATTGAGGTTTATTGTTCAGCAAATATTTCACAAAGTAGTAACAAAGACATGATCATGTGGGTATCAACTTCAACAAATTCTGCTATAGGAGTCCCAAATCAGGAGAAATAAGTGACCTCCATGTAGAGTGGAATAAAGCCCTGGCTCTGGTCCCAAAACCTCCAAATTGACTGGCTACTCAAGTGCTGGAAGATCCAATGAGAGGAAAGGTGGGAGTGAGCAGTCACCTCAATACTACCACCTATATCAAGAATCTGTCAAAGATTAAAGAATCAGTCAGTATAAAGCAGATGTTTGACAGTGCAGAATGTGCTGAAGTCAGGAAATGTGCACTTAATAAATGAAATACAAAAAAACTTGAAATGCAAAGACTAGAGTATTAGTAAAAACTGACAGATTTTAAATGGAATACAATAATTTGCAGCTATGCCGCACACATCTAGAAAAAAAATATGTGTGTGTGTGTGTGTGTGTGTGTGTGTGTGTGTGTGTGTGTGTGTGTGTATATCAAACAGTACCAGGTAAGGATACCTGCATTCAGACACATAATAATATCACAGCAAACTAAATATTTGGAAGTGTAAATAATGCAGGAAAAATAAAATATAAACCTGTGCAGTAACTATTTACTATTTCTGATTGAGAACTGCACACATTTATTCTGTATGTGTATCACACATAGGTTCATAGGTTCATAGGTTCATACTAGGCTATCTGCCCTAGGGCATTTATAAGCCTAGCCAGAGTGTATGTGGCTTACACCACCCCTTAGGATGAGAATACTACGCCCTATTAGGGTTTAGTTTACTATGCCTCTGTCTCGTAGTGACACAGAGATGACCCCCGGGGTAAACCTACGATCTCCCATCCACTCATCGAGATTTCTCTTGAATAGAGTCAGTGAGGGGCTCTGCCTAACATGGACTGGGATTCTGTTCCAGAGTGTAGGGAGCCTCTGGGTTATGAATCTGTCCCTCCAGCATGTTCTATTTATTTCTGTGTTGAGGTTTAAGTCACTTGTTCTCGTGGTTCTGATGGATTTGGATTTTCTGAGGTGGAGCATGTCCATTAATTCAGGATTGGACATGGCCTTGTACGTCAGGCACAGATCACCTCTGAGTAGGCGGTATGCGACTGAATAGAGCTGGAGTTTTTCAGTCGGGCAGCATATGACATATGTTTAAGACCCTTTATCCTCTTGGTGAGGAACTTTTGGGGTCTTTCCAACTGCTGCAGGTGTCGGGTGAGATACATCCCAAATGGGGCATTGTACTCAATCATTGGCCTGATAAGAGAAGAGTACAGGGGCACAATGACCTCTCTTGATCTAGATGTGAAACCCTTCATGATAAGGTGCGCAATATAGAAGGTCTTCCTAACCACTTTGGCAATGTGAGTGTCAAATGAGAGGTTACTGTCAACCTGGGTCCCTAGGTCCCTGATTACCTCTTCCGTACTTAATGGATTACCGCCTATGTGGTAATTTGTCGGTACCTTGTTTTTCCCAAAGGGTATGACTATACATTTTTTGGCGTTCAGCTTAAGGCCATGGCTCTGGCACCAATTAACCATTTCTATGAGGCCTCTCTGAAGGATGTTTGTGTCCGCTGGAGTATCAATTATGGCGCCCAGTTTGCAGTCATCTGCGAACTTTGTCAGCCACAATCCTCCTATGTTTGCCTGTACCTCGGAAAAATAAATGCCGAACAAGAGGGGTCCCAGGACTGAGCCCTGTGGGACACCGCTTGTGACTGGCTTAGAGTCTGACATAGCTCCAGCAACTCTGACCCTGTGGGTTCTGTCCTTGAGCCAGTTTGCAACCCATCTTGTGACATATGGGTTTACATTTAAGCTGGTGAATTTGTCTATGATGCCCGAGTGGGGTATTGTGTCAAAGGCTTTTGCAAGGTCAAGGTAGGCTGTGTGAACTGCCTTACCCTCATCAATGGCCTTAGTGACTGTTTCAAAAAAGTCGACCAAGTTCAAAAGGCAGGATCTGCCCTTGACAAAGCCAAATTGGGTAGGATCCAATGTCTGTAGGTCCCCAATGTCTTTGTTTATGAGTTCCATAATGATCCTCTCCATAGCTTTGCAGACCAGGCTCGTCAAGCTTATGGAGCGGTAATTTCCAGGGTCCATAGAAGCGCTGCCTTTGTGAAGTGGGACCACTGTTGCCGTACGCCACTCTTTGGGTACGTATCCTGTAGTAAGGCTAAGATTAAACAGCAGCCTTATGTGTGGGTTTAGTTCCTCTTGGAGTTCATGTAGCACACAGCCCAGGACACCATCCGGTCCCATTAATGCTGTGTTTTTAGCTTTAGAGAGGGCGGCTCTCACCTGGGCATCTGAGATGTTAGGGAGGCTACACTCTGCTGGGATAGTTATTTCTCCTTTTGGGGGGGAGGGGGAGGAGAAATTTGCACTGAACCTGTCTGCCAGAATGTTGGCAATGTCAGTGGGTTCAGTGTATTTTGTGTCATTTTGGACTAACTCTGAGCATATCTGGGAGTTTCCACCCAGGTTTCTAACATAGCTAAAGAAGGCCTTGTGATTGTCTTTTGTGTCTTTTGCGATTTTTCTCTCAAAGTTGGCCTTGGATTATTTTATGAGTGATCGCAGTTTTTTGCTAGTACTGATCAGAGATGCCTTCCCTTTTAGGGATTTTGCTCAGTCATGTAGTAGCTTCCTCCTCCTGTTGTAAAGTTTGTTTATGGCTGGGGTCCACCAGACCGGGCGCCTGCCTTTGGGGGAATGGGTCTTGGTTTTATTTGGGATTGCATGATCCATGCATTCTTGAAGGTGCCCATAGAAGGCATTTGCAAAGGATTCAGCAGTGTGGGTTGTGGTTTCCACTGGCCCAGGGGCCTTGAAAGATACCACTTCAGTCTTAAGAAGTGTGAAGTTTGCTTTTGAGAAGTTCTTCACTGTGGTCTTTTGTGCAGGGGTGGGGGTGGGATGTGGATTTCCAGTGAGATTAATTTATGGTCTGATCTTACCAAAGAGGGATGTACTTCCGGTGTGGAGCATTTTGTCCCCATGTTTGTGATGATCAGGTCTAGTATATTGTCTCCTCTTGTGGGAATGGTGACTAGTTGTTCCATTGCATTTGAATTTATGAATTCTAGGAACCTTTGGGCTAGGGTGTTGGGGCTTGAGTAATGTTCCCAGTCTATGTTTGGGTAGTTGAAGTCTCCCAAAATTATGGTATTTGGAGAGACATTCATACTCTCCAGTGTCTTCAGGAAGGCTGTGTGAGGTTCCTGAGTTTGAGAGGGTGGTCTGTAGCATGCTACAAACTGTAAGGCAGTTTTGCCTATGGCTAGTTGCACCTGGATAGTCTCAGATGCTTCGTGCATTGCCACTAACCTGGAGGTGTGGGTATCTTTGACGAAAATGGATACTCCCCCTCCTTTTGTGGTTCGGTCCAAGTTTTGGGACCGGAAAGCATGATATGAGGTAAAACCTGATAGTGCTGGGGTGCTCTCAGGAGCCTTGAACCAGGTTTCAGTCACTGCACAGACATCGATGTTCTCCATACTGAGGAGGGCTTCGAGGGCGTGCATCTTGAGGTTTAGACTTCTGGCATTGAGCAGCATTACCCTTAGTTTTTTCCACTTGTGTTTTCTAGGGAGGTAGGTTTGTCATTTGAGTCTTGCCTAAAAAAGGCACTATGGGGTGGCAAGAGCCTTGGCCAATATCCGAAGCCCAGGGTGACAGGTGCAAGCCATCCCTTGAAGCAGCGTGGCTTGTCAAGCATGTCATCCCAAGCAGACAGACACTGGATCCCCTTAGAATGACACCAGTAATTAAGCCAATTGTTAAAACTGATCATTTTGTCTTTGTACTGTGGCATCATTCTTGGTGAGGGTAAGATGCTGCTCAGGGTCAGGATCATACCGGCCTGGGCTACATCATCAGAGAGCTCCTCTATGTCTCTTTTCATGTAGTCCAGGGAGGTACGTCTCAGGTCGTTCACACCGGCATGTACAATGACTGAGTCATATTTGTACTTGCTGTGGAGTGACCTGAGTGCTTGTGTTATGTGGCGGATTCTAGCTCCCGACAGGCAGCTTACTGTGACCCTCTCCTTGTTCAGTCTGGTGAGCGGGACATCAGTGTGCCTGACTATGGAGTCACCTATTACAAGTGTGTCTGGCATGTTGTTTGGCCTTAAGGGCTGTGACTGTTTAGCACACTGACTTTGTGAACTATGTGTTGCATGTGCTATGTCTTGAGGTGGTAGTTGCTTGGGTGTCTGCTTTGGAGTCCTCTGTTGTTTTGGTAGATTTTTAATCAGCGCCTCCGAGTATGTTTTTGTGTGTTTATGTGTTTGGTTTGCAGTTGTGATAGTTCTATGTGAGACTGGGTTTGTGGTGTGTGTGGTTACCTTCTCCTCCTGACTGGTCTTGCCAGTACTGAATTGAGAGAGCTCAGCCTCCAGTTTGGCTATATAGTTGCATCTCTCACATATATTTGTATTTGTTGGGAGGAGGAGAGGGTTGTCTGTGTACATGAGGCAATTGTAACATTGTCTCAAGATTACCAGATTCACCAGCTGAACAGGAGAGGACGCCAGCAACTGACCCTTCGACATGCTAGAAATAGTGAAAAAGATTGCTGTGTAACTGAGTCAGAAAGGACCTATAGGGAAATGGGTACTCAACATAATTTAGATGAATGAAGTACTTTCGTTTGTTTAAGAGTGCTTTACCTGTATACAAAATGCTTTAGGAGCAAGTGCTGAGCTTTTCAGATAGAGTATAGGCTGTTTAGATTGCAAGTAGAACAGTTCTAAGGGAAAAATTGAAGAGCAGACTTGGCGGAGCCAGAAAAAGTTTAACCTTGTTTAACCAAGTTTAACCTTGTTTAACCGGCGCTGCGCACGACCGTGCAAAGCCGTGCAAACGCGGATTTCAAGCAGTGAACTACAAAAGAGCTAGGAATGGTCCCAAACAACCAATTACTAACAGCTTCTTGTGCTGAGGTCACTTCCCCCAAGGACAGGTAGGCTGCTCAAGGCTCCCCACTCCCACTGGTGAGCAAAGAAACTTCCTTCTATCCAAGTAAGGTAATGGACAACACAGGAACTACACCACAGCCCAGAATACAGCAATGCCTGTATACTGGTCTAAACTAGTCGAGAAAGGCGAGAAAACAAGGATTTTTTTTTTTGTTTTTTTGTTTTTTTTGCAGGAATACACAGAAAATGCAGAGACAGTGATAAATTAGTTACACAGGCTAGCACACTTTAGTGGGCAGCCTCCACAGTTCAATTAAACAAACAAACAAGCAAACTTTCGACTAAATTCGACTAAATGTAACTTTAAGTGCAGATTTTAAAATAAATGCAGTAATCAGTAAAAAAACAGTTCAGGCTAGTTCAAAGTAAGCAGCAGAAGCTATTTCCAGTGAAAAAAAAGCAAAGTTACTTAAATCCAGAAGGTAGTCGCTTTTTCGAGTTCCTTGCTTCTAGGACCACTCTGTAAACCCACGTGGAGCTTGTCTGAGCAGTATAGCCAGAAAAAAACGCCCAGAGGCGGATTTTAAGCAGTGAACTACAAAAGAGCTAGGAATGGTCCCAAGCAACTAATTACTAACAGCTTCTTGTGCTGAGGTCACTTCCCCCAAGGACAGGTAGGCTGCTCAAGGCTCCCCACTCCCACTGGTGAGCAAAGAAACTTCCTTCTATCCAAGTAAAGTAATGGACAACACAGGAACTACACCACAGCCCAGAATACAGCAATGCCTGTATACTGGTCTAAACTAGTCGAGAAAGGCGGGAAAACAAGGATTTTTTTTTTTGTTTTTTTGCAGAAATACACAGAAAATGCAGAGACAGTGATAAATTAGTTACACAGGCTAGCACACTTTAGTGGGCAGCCTCCACAGTTCAATTAAACAAACAAACAAGCAAACTTTCGACTAAATTCGACTAAATGTAACTTTAAGTGCAGATTTTAAAATAAATGCAGTAATCAGTAAAAAAACAGTTCAGGCTAGTTCAAAGTAAGCAGCAGAAGCTATTTTCAGTGAAAAAAAAGCAAAGATACTTAAATCCAGAAGGTAGTTGCTTTTTCGAGTTCCTTGCTGCTAGGACCACTCTGTAACAGATCATGTATATACAGATCAGATGTACAGATCATGTATATACAAAATGCTCAATATGTGTTATGTGCAAAGAAATATTATAAAACTGTTAATGTACTTGCATGCATTAATAAACACATGGTGGAGAATGTTACACAAATCAACATAAGCACTAATCAAACATCATCAATCAGTGTCATTATATTATGTGAGCATCACTGAATCTTCTGGAATATGGTGAAAGTTACCTAAATATAGCATAAATGGAAGTTCCCATAGATGTATAGACAAGTTACTGTGCATAAATAATCCCCCAGGATTCATTAAGACCTGCATGACATTCAGGAATAGTGCAGGAGCTGCTGCACACAATATGTCTGCTGAGTGATTCAGTATAGAGCTCCCGAGATGTGCACGAGTGCTCCTACACTATTCCTGCACCAACACCACTGCTGTATGCTAATTATCTCATTTGCTAGTGAAAGCCATGCAACTGAGGTGATTTAGCAATTCAGCAAGCAGGCAGGGGTTCGTGTAGGAATAATGTAACCTGCAGAAATGTATTCAGTTACTAGCTGAATACATTTCTGCAAATAAGAAAACGGAGGCATGACAGCCTCAAATAAAGCATGTATTCCATTAATTAGGCATGCCAATGGCCAAATATATGGCCATTGGCATGAAAAATAGTTTACATTTTTTAAAATAAAACTTTTTTTTGGCCAATCTGAGACTATTAAGCATAGGGCAGTGGCACACAAATGGGATTGTGCCAAAAATTTTAGAAAAGGGGGGTAGAAATCAATTTTGAGAGAAATCTGCATTTTGCCATTATAGTCAATGGCATGCAGAATGAAAACAATACCGGGGAATAGTGGTTGCTAAGGGGAAAGGCTCAGTGTAAGTGTAGTAACTCAGGAGTAAGGCAGTGGTGTATGCAAATGAAGGGATTTATACTGAATCACAGATTTCTTCTAAGTGTCAGACTGCACCTAACCGTGTAGGTTCTCTAACATCATGTTGCAGACAGGAGGAACAGCTAACATGAAAAGGGGGTGTGTCATGCTTGCTGTAAGCACACTGGAGCTCAGTGACCCGTGTTCGCCCTTAGCTAAGCACAGCTAAGGAAGGGGGTGTGTCTGAGGCTGTATTTTCCTATTCCATAAAATGCAGAGCATGCTCACATCCAGGGAGGGCCAGTTCTGCTTAAAAGTGTTTACTTTAGCTAAACGGGTCTGCATGGTATGCAGCAGGTCTAAAACAAAAAAAAAAAAAAAAAAAAAGAAAGAAAGAAAAAAACACAGGGGATAGCAGAACTGTTTATATTTGAGCGCTGGGAATGTGCAGCATGCATCAGGGCTTAAACGTGGAGGAAATGGGAAGGGGAAACTGCCGAAGGAAGACAATCAAGGGAAACAACTATAGCTGGCAGGTGGAATGTATCCGAATCAGCCAATTACACAGGCAGCAGCCCAGCAACTACTATAAACTATGCAAACACCTTTCAGCCTGGTTTTTCCCACAAACTCTACACCACTGGTGTACACTTTTGGGGGAATTTTAAACTGACAAAACTAACAAAACATGGTAGGGTCTGCTGTTGGTTTGATCTATCAGTATGTGCTAGAGACTGAGGGCAGTGAGGAGCATAATGCTGACAACCAACTCAGAAAAAGGAGGAGAAGAGTGTTCAGACCCAGGGTAACTTACCAGGGGCTACATGATCTGGAGATAGTAGAGCACTACAGGGTGGACAGGGACATACTTCAGCAACTTGTTGAGCTGTGCCGGCCTCACCTCAGACCCAGAAACAACAGAGCGGAACCCATCCCAGTAGATACTGTGGTATATTTAGCCTTAAGAATACTAGCTACAGGTGCTTTCCAAAGACCAACTGGGGATACTATGGGGGTCTCACAGGCATCTGCATCCAGTATACTCCACCAGTTCCTGGATGCCATGCGACTGCATTCCACTGAGCACATTTACTTGCTCAGCACCTGTGAGAAGAGGACCAGCAATATGTGTCTCTTCCACCATGTAACAGAATACCGGGAGGTACTGGGTGCCATAGACTGCATGCACATCCACATCAAAGCACCTCCCGGTGACCAGGGTAGGGTCTACCTAAACCACAAGGGGTTCCACTCCATCAACTGCCAAGTCATGTGTGATGCCCAGAGCATTATCATGAATGTGTGTGCTGGCAGCCCTGAAAGCTATCATGACTCCCACATCTGGCATTCGTCACAGCTGTACTGGGCATTTGCCATTGGGGACATCCCATATGGCTATCTGATGGGGGAAGCTGGCTATGCACTGGAGCCATGGATGATGACACCCATCATAAATGCAGACACACTCACACAAGAATGCCATCATGAGGCCCATGCACAAACCAGGATCATTATCTATATCCTACCATGTATAGGCAGTGTACTGTGTGCATCCGACATAGTCAGCCCTCAAGCACCATCCTCACAACAGCCTCAGGCACAAAGTAAGTCAGTCTTCTTAACAAAATTAATGAATAGAGTGGAATGTTCTGATAGCATATCTATGATATTGATTCAAGCATGCAAGGGAATGGGGTGGCTTACTGGGATAGCAGCAGACAACTGACAGCTCCATGGGACAGCAGGAAGTGTATTCCCAGTACTGGCCTACCCACACCATGCAGTACCACTGTGTTAAAAAATACCACTGCAGTATATGTGGTGAGCCAAATAACTGGGGGTCATAGGTCACATGCGTGGATGTCAAAGTGGGGATCTCATACCCAACCCTAGCCTCACCCTACAGATCTACAGATGAGCTGTAGAAAACCATACAGAAATGCCTGGCAAAGGCCCCCACATGGCGACATCCATGAATTCCCCACCCACAGACTTTGACACAGTGATATCACAGCAGGTCTGACAGTGGCAGTATGGCTTTGAAAGGTAAGAAGTCTGAAACTACAAATGTCTATGCCAGAACACTCTGAACTGTGGTCAATATTGTTATGCCTGTAGTCTGAAAGATAGGGCACACCACTATGCTAAATGGGACCAAAATGTTAAGCAAATATCAGCACAGTCTCTTCAAATGTGTATTGTGTACAACTGTGTCACCCCCCATAGTCCCATAGAAATGCAGTAACATGTGCCTAGCCTTAAGCAGCATCCAGCTGTCAACTAGAGTGATGGCTCAACACAAACAGAAAGCAATTATCAGTAACACCCACAGTCAACTTAGTGGTGCCATCCCAGGGTTGTCTACTGCTGGCAGCCTGTGAACATATCGGAATGCACTGCCTTGCTACAGATGGCCTGCATCTGTCACACCTAGCCTACAGGCCTGTGGCAAATGCCCATGCCTCACCCACAGTGCCCTGTTAGGGAGTGTCATGGGATCCATAACAGCAACATAACACAGTCTAAAAAGGCAAAGAAAGGCCATGCTGCTAAATGCTAGAAAAAAACCTGCCAGTGTCAGAGACCCAGAAATCGGGCCAAAGCCATGAATAATGGGGTGAAAAAGGTCTGAAGAGAAGGACACCTTTGAAATGCTGCTCTAATACTGTAATAAAGTTGAAGAAATAATTGTAGTAGCATGGAATGTCTGATGGGTACTAAGTCAGAAAATGCAATGTCAAATGTCAGTAATATCTGACTTCAACCCTGAGTGGCTTGCAAAACACATTTGCTTAAAACCCACACTCGTTTGCATAACCAACAAGATATATGAGTCATGAATGTAGACATTCTGTGATACTGTGTACAGTTAACAGGCAGGGCTAGGAGTCTAAACATGTAAATGCACTCATTGCAGGCAGTCCTAACCCTTGAAGATAGTGGCATGTCTGCACCCACAGAACCCTGGCCCACAGCCATGGGGATTAACACACCCTTCCCTGATCACTCATCCTATGCAACATCCTGATCCCAAAATGTGGCCATCCAAGCAAAATGAAGTGGGTCATACATATATGTGTGACAAACACACACCTCCAGGGTGGTCAAACAGTCTGACATACACAAGACCTTCCAAGTGCAGTCAACCTTTGAGCAGACTCCTATACAAAGCACTGGTAGCTATAGGCAAACATATCTGACCTTGGACACCATCCCCATATCTTATCCCCTACAAATATATCTTTGGTTTGCCTGTCACCCTGATCCTGTCTGACTTATATTACCCAACTGTGAACTGGAAATCAGACCAGGCCAGAAAAGAAATGCACAGAGATTCCACCATTGTAATATATCACCAAGGTGCTGGACTGTTTCCACAACTCCAGCAGTCAGTTGCTTGTAGGAACACCTCACAACAGGCTGGACTGTGCAAGAATGCATAGCATTTGGCCCATAATTTTTGGTGTGTGCATCATCCACCCTGTATTCCTCTGGTAAATCACTCTGATTATCTGAGGAGGTATGTCACAAGGTACTGAAACAATACATGACAGTGTCAAACAGCATATATGTCAGATGTCTGCTAAAACAAGCCCTGTAACCCTAGCAACCCATACATTACTGAGAGAAGTAGTCACAATCACCATATGGCCCATTGTCCCCCCATTTTGATAGGCTATCTCCAGATATCCTGCACCAACAGGTAGCACAAAACAAACCGGACTGGAGTACATGTACTATAGAAGGTCACACTGGGCATGCTCATACGCTTAGAGAAATGTCAGTAGGATCTAGGAATGAACAGGCCCCCCCCACCCAGTGCACTTCCCATTGCCCTACATTAGCAGTCCTAAAGATGTCTGTCACCATAGAAGTACCTTTCGTCAGACCTCAGCCCTATAAGTTCTGTGGTGTCTGCTATAAAGTGTGTGTGTGTGTGTGTGTGTGTGTGTGTGTGTGTGTGTGTGTGTGTGTGTGTGTGTGTGTGTGTGTGTGTGTGTGTGTGTGTGTGTGTATGTGTGTGTGGTGTCTGCTATAAAGTGTGTGTGTGTGTGTGTGTGTGTGTGTGTGTGTGTGTGTGTGTGTGTGTGTGTGTGTGTGTGTGTGTCTTGCAGATTTCACTCACCTTAGAAGTCAGTTTTGTCAGGCATCAGCTCCGTAAGCTTTGTGGCATGTGCAAAAACTGTAAGGCACTATAGTACAAATAAGTAGTTAGGTAAGAGTTCTAATCTCATTCCCGTTTGCAAGTTAAAGGTTTTGGATCCATTCAAACCCAGTATACTTCCCCTTTCCCACTTTAGCATTCATAGGTTCATAGGTTCATAAGTTGGTACTGGGCTATCAGCCCTAGAGCCTATACAAGCCTAGCCATAACAATTCCCTGGCTATTTCTTCCCACATTATTTACTTTCCTGGACCCCTGTCTAGCAGGGCGACTGACGTGATCCCTGGGGTGAATTTCCTTTCTCCCATCCAATCATCAAGGTTCCTCTTGAAGAGGTCCAAAGAGGCACTCTGCTTGACATGTATGGGCAATCTATTCCAGAGTGTGGGGAGTCTCTGGGTCAGGAACCTATCCCTCCAGCATGTTTTGTTTATTGCGATGACAAGGTTTAGATCCCTGGAGCGTGTAGCTCTGAGGGATTGGGATTTCTTTAATTGTAGCATGTCCAACAGCTCTGGGTTTGACATGGCCTTGTATGTTAAGCAGAGATCGCCTCTGAGTAGACGATATGCAACAGAGTATAGCTGGAGTTTTTTAAGGCGGTCAGCGTAGGGCATCTGCTTTAGGCCTGTAATTCTTTTAGTGAGGTATTTCTGAGTCCTTTCCAGTTGTTGCAGATGTCTTGAGAGGTACATACCAAATGGGGCGTTGTATTCTATAATGGGTCTAATGAGGGATGAGTACAGTGGGACAATGACCTCTTTTTTTCTGGATGAAAAGCCCTTCGTGATGAGGTGTGCTACATAGAAGGATTTCCTGACTGTTGTGGTGATGTGGTTATCCAAGGTGAGACCACTGTCCATCTGTGTCCCTAAGTCTCTTATCACACTTTCTGTGTTTAGTGTACTTCCACCTATATGGTAATTTATGGATTCATGTTTTTTCCCAAAGGGGATAACAATACATTTCTTGGCATTGAGCTTGAGCCCATGGCTCTGGCACCAAGCATCTGTTTCTGTAAGGCCCTTTTGTAGAGTATCCACATCATTTGGGGATTCAATAATGGCTCCCAGTTTGCAGTCATCTGCAAACTTTGTTAGCCAGAGTCCCTTAGTGTTGACCTGTACTTCAGAGAAGTAGATGCCAAACAAGAGCGGCCCCAGGACTGAACCCTGAGGTACTCCACTTGTCACTTGTCTGGAGCTGGATTTGGAGTCGGCTATTTTTATAGTGTGGGTTCTATCAGTAAGCCATTTAGCAACCCATTGGGTGACATAGGGATTAATGCCCAACTTAGTAAGTTTATCTATGATTCCAGAGTGGGGGATGGTGTCAAAGGCCTTGGCAAGGTCTAGATAGGCTGTGTGGACCACCTTACCCTTGTCCATGGCTCTGGAGACTGATTCAAAGAAGTCAATCAGGTTCAGGAGACAAGATCGGCCCTTCACAAACTCAAACTGGGTGGGGTCCAGTGTTTGAAGGTTGCCAATGTCTTTGTTTATAAGTTCCATGATAATACGCTCCATGGCCTTGCAGATAAGGCTTGTCAGACTGATGGGATGGTAGTTTACAGGATCCAAGGTGGATCCCCCCTTGTGGATTAGGATAACTGTAGCTCTGCACCACTCAGTGGGCACGAAACCTGAGGTGAGGCTATGATTAAACATGACACTTAGGTGAGGTGCCAGTTCATATTGTAGTTTATGTAGTACACAGCCCGGGATGTCATCTGGTCCCATGGATGCTGTATTCTTGGCTTTAGAGAGTGCGTTTTGTACCTGTGTGGCCGTTATTACTGGAATTTGGCAATCTTCCAGTATTGAGATGGGGGTGAGAGGGGGGTGAAGTTGGCACTGAATCGATCTGCCAGGATATTGGCAATATCCTTCGGATCAGTATATTTAATGCCATTCTGTTTTAGCTCAGAGCAGATCTGAGCATTGCCATTTAGATTCTTGACATAGTTATAGAATGCTTTGTGGTTGTCTTTGGAATCTTTGGCAATTTTATTTTCGTATCTAGCTTTCGAGGATTTTATGAGGCATCTCAGTTTCTTACTGAGGCTAGTAAGGGAGTTTTTTGCATCCTGGGATTTTCTTCTTTTCTGCAAAAGTTTCTTCCTTTTGTTGTAAAGTTTGTTTATGGCAGGGGACCACCAGATTGGCTTCCTTTTTTTGGATGAGAGCATTTTGGTTCTATTTGGGATGGCACGATTCATGCATGAGTGGATGTGCTCATACAGTGCCTTAGTGTAGGATTCAGCAGTTGAACTTTCAGTTCCCGTCTGCATGGGTGCCATGAAGTTTGTCACTTCTGACTTCAGTAGCATGAAGTTGGCTTTGGAGAAGTTTTTTATGGTGGTTTCTTTACTGGGGGGTGGGGTTGGGATGTGGATGTTAAGGGTGATTAGCTTATGGTCAGACCTGACTAACGAGGGGGTGACCATAGGTATGGAGCATTGATTTCCCATGTTGGTAATGACCAGGTCTAGGATATTGGAGTCCGCCAGATATCACTCACCTTAGAAGTCCGTTTTGTCAAGCCTCATCACCATAAGCTCTGTGGCGCATGTAATAACTAACACTATACAAATACCTTACAAATAACTAGTAATAAGGTACAGATAACTAGTTTGATAGGGGTTCTACTCTCACATCTGGCAAGTGTGTGCGTGTGTGTGTGTGTGTGTGTGTGTGTGTGTGTGTGTGTGTGTGTGTGTGTGTGTGTGTGTGTGTGTGTGTGTGTGTGTCTGTTTGTAGGACAAAGCATTTTGATAACTTTAACACCCACTGCCCTACTTTATCAGTCCTGCTGATGCAATTCCCCTTATTGGTTCATAAGTGTGTAGTAAGCTAATGGCCCAGGAGCCTTTGTAAGTCAAGCACAGATAGCCTCTAACTAGGTGATATAACAGAGAGTAGCTGGAGTCTTCTGAGTCTGTATAGGACATGTGTTTAATGCCTAGGATCCTCTTTGTAAGGTGCTTCTGTGGCTTCTCCACCTGTTTCAGGTGTCAACTTAGGTACATGGCAAATGGGTCAGAATATATGATGAGTGGTCTAATGAGGGAACAGTAGACAGAGATCATTACCTCTGTCTTCCTAGATGCAAGACCCTTGGTAATGCAATGTGCCACATAGAAGGACTTCCTGACCACAGTGGCAATGTGGTGGTTGAAGGATAAGTTGCTGTCAACCTGTGTCCCCAGATCTCTTACAATACCTACAGTGTTCATTGGGCTCCCATCGATGTGGTACTTACTAGGAACGGAGTGTTTTACCAAAGGGGATAATGATGCATATTATAGTGTTAAGCTTCTGGCCATGATTTCCACACCATGCATTGGTCTCAATGAGGCCTTTCTGTAGGATGTCTGCATCGCATGTGGAGTTAATGATAGCTCTCAGCTTGCAGTCCTCTATGAACATGGTAAGCCAGAAATCCTCTGTTTTGGGCTGGACTCCTGAGAAGTAGATGCCGGACAGGACACTACACAGTACTGATCCCTGTGGGACTCCACTTGTGACTCCTTGCCAGTCTGAATTGGATTTTGCCACTGTCACACTGTGTGTTCTGTGAACCAGTTTGCAACCCACCCACTGATATAGGGGTTGAGCTCTAGTTTGGTGGGTTTAGCAATAATTCCTGACTGAGCATGGTATCAAAAGCCTTGGCCAGAATAAGATAGGCTGTATGCAGTGCCTTACTGTCATATGTTTTTTCAGTGTACGTCAGGGCTGTCATAGTGGGTGTTGTGTCGAGCTATGTGTTCCACCTGGTGTGGTGCAGGTGTTGACCTTATCCTCTTGACCAGCTAGTGCAGTCTTTGCTGGAGAGTGCATATTTCCACATTTGATGACATAGGGCTAACTTGCACAGGTCTGAGTGTTTGGAATTTAGAGGAGAGGGTTGTCTGTGTACATGAGGCAGTTGCAACAGTGCCTCAGAACGGATAAGTACACCAGGTTAATGGGCAAAAGCACAGAAAACTGCACTTCAAACATGCCAGGAGGGGTGGTCATAACTACTAAGTACCAAGGCTAATTCTCTGAGGAACGAGTACTGCTGATGGCTCCCAGGTGTGCTACACTTATTGATACAATAACCTGTTGAAGTGCAAAGCTATTATGCTATTTGAAGTGCAACACAGAAAGAACTAGCAAGATTTAAGGGAAAAACTGAAGGCAGACTTTCTGCCACCTGAAATACTTTACCTCAGCTGTGCAGTTATCAGCAGCTTTGTCCAGTTGTTAGTCCAGTAATCTCTGTAGCACTTGCGGTAACTGTACAATGCTATAGCACAAATAACTAGATAGGCAAGGGTTCTAATCTCAATACTGGCAAGTGGGTGTGTATGTGTGTGTGTGGATGAATCATATACTGTGTGGGTTATACCATTTTGAGTTGTGTACCGCCCTTTACACTTTCACTCACCCTAATTTAGTAGTCTTGTTGATGTCATTCACCTTAGAAGTGCCATTGGATGAGGTGAAATTGTTTAAGCTATGTGGAGCATCTGATAACTGCATAACACTGTAGTAGAAATAACTGGATAGGCAGGGTTCTAATCCCAGTACTGGCAACTGTTTGTGTGAGAATCATATACTATGTGGGTTATACCATTTTGAGTTGTGTGCCACCCTTTACACCTCCCCTCACCCTAATTTAGTAGTCCTGTTGATGTCATTCACCTTAGAAGTACCTTTGGACTAGGTAAAATTGTATAAGCTCCATGGGGCATCTGATAACTGTGTAACACTATAGCAGACATAGGTAGATAAGTAAGAATTCTAATCTCAATACTGGTGTGTATGTGTTTTGCTGTGTACCATATAGGTTCATAGGTAGGTACTAGGCTATCGGCCCTGTGGCCTATACAAGCCCAGCCAAAAAGGTACTCTGGCTTTTGCCACCCAAGAAAATGATTTTCCTGTGCCACTGTCATGCAGAGCCACAGAGGTGATCCCCGGGGTAAATTTCCTATTTCCCATCCAATCATCAAGATTTTTCTTGAAGAGTGCTAAAGAGGAGCTTTCTTTGATGTAGATAGGTATTTTATTCCAGAGTATGGGAAGTCTTTGGGACAGGAATCTATCCCTCCGGCATGTTCTGTTTATTGTGGTAACAAGGTTTAGGTCCCTAGAGCGTGTAGCTCAGAGGGATTGGGATTTCTTTAAGTGGAGCATGTCCAACAGCTCTAGGTTTGACATAGCTTTGTATGTTAGGCAGAGATCACCTCTGAGTAGGCGATATGCAACGGAGTAACGCTGGAGTTTTTTGAGATGGTGTGCATAGGGTATCTGTTTGAGGCCAGTAATCCTTTTTGTGAGGTACTTCTGCGGCCTTTCCAGTTGTTGTAGATGTCTTGTGAGGTACATACCAAAAGGGGCGTTGTGCTTTATAATGGGTCTAATGAGTGATGAGTAGAGGGGAACAATGACCTCTTTTTTTCTGGATGAGAAACCTTTTGTGATGAGGTGTGCCACATGGAAGGATTTCCTGACTACTGTGGCGATGTGATTATCAAAGGAGAGACTACTGTCCACCTGTGTCCCAAGGTCTCTTATCACACTTTCAGTGTTAAGTATACTACCGCCTATGTTGTAGTTCATGGGTACAGAGTTTTTACCAAAGGGGATGACAATGCACATTTTGGCATTGAGCTTGAGGCCATGGTTTTGACACCAGGCATCTGTCTCAGTGAGGCCCTTTTGTAGGATGTCCATATCATTAGGAGTTTCGATTATGGCTCCTAATTTGCAGTCATCTGCGAACTTCATTAGCCAAAGACTTTCTGTGTTAGCCTGTACTTCAGAGAAGTAGATACCAAACAGGAGAGGACCCAGGACTGAACCCTGTGGTGTTCCACTTGTCACTGGTCTGGAGTCGGATTTGGAGTCTGCTACTTTCACAGTGTGGGTTCTGTCAGTGAGCCAGTTGGCAACCCATTTTGTGACATAGGGATTTATACCTAGTTTAGTGAGTTTATCTATAATTCCAGAGTGGGGAATGGTGTTGAACACCTTGTCAAGATCTAGATAAGCTGTGTGAACCACCTTACCCTTGTCTATGGCTTTGGTGACTGCTTCAAAGAAGTCTGTCAGGTTTAGGAGACATGATCTGCCTTTTAGAAACCTGAACTGGGTGGGGTCCAGAGTTTGGAGATTACCAATGTCTTTATTTATAAGTTCCATGATGATACATTCCATGGCCTTGCAGACCAGGCTCATCAGGCTAATGGGGCTGTAGTTCCCGGGATCCGTGGTGGCTCCCCACTTGTGAAGTGGGATAACCGTCACTGTGCACCATTCAGCAGGCACAAAGCCTGAGGTGAGGCTATGATTGAACATGGTACTTAGGTGGGGTACCATTTCGTGCTGTAGTTCATGTAGAACACAGCCTGGGATGTTGTCTGGTCGCATGGATGCTGTGTTCTTGGCTTTGGAGAGTGTGGGTTTTACCTGTGCAGCTGTGATTACAGGAACTTTGCATTCTTCTGGTATAGAGATGGGCTCTTTAGGTGGTGAGAGGGGGGTACCAAGTTAGCACTGAACCTATCTGCCAGAATGTTGGCAATATCAGTTGGGTTTGTATATTTAGTGTCATTGTGCTGTAACTCAGAGCAGATCTGAGTGTTGCCATTGAGATTCTTGACATAGCTATAGAATGCTTTGTGGTTGTCTTTAGAATCAGTGGCGATTTTGTTTTCATAACTAGCTTTGGAGGATTTTATCAGGGATCACAGCTTCTTACTGAGGCTGACCAGGGAGCTCCTCCACTCATGGGATTTTACTCTCTTTTGCAACAGTTTCTTCCTTCTGTTGTACAGTTTGTTTATGGCAGCAGACCACCAGATTGGCTTCCTTTTTTGGAGGATAGTGTCTTGGTTCTGTTTGGGATAGCACGATCCATGCACTCATGTAAGTGCTTATAAAGTGCAATTGTGTAGGATTCAGTAGTTGTAACTGTATTGTCCATCTTCATGGGTGTCATGAAGTTCACCACTTCTGTCTTAAGAAGCATGAAGTTGGCTTTGGAGAAATTTTTTACCATGGTTTCCTTAATGGGGGGTGGGGGCAGGATGTGGATATCTAGGGTAATTAGCTTATAGTCGGAACGGACCAATGAGGCATGGAACACTGGTCACTCATGTTGGTAATGACTAAATCTAGGATATTGTTGCCCCTAGTGGGGGTGTGGATAAGTTGATCCAGGGCATTGGAGTTTATGAATTCCAGAAAGCGTTGAGCGAAGGAGTTGGTAGATGAGTAGTTTTGCCAGTTAATCATGGGATAGTTGAAATTGCCTGTTATTAGGGTGTTTGGTTGAACCCTAATATTTTCCAGTACATCAAGAAAAGAGGAGTGGGAATCCTGGGGCATGGTGGGTGATCTGTAACAAGCTACAATTTGGATTGCAGTTTTGCCCAGAGTTAGTTGCACTTGGATAACCTCATCTGTATTATGCTGAGCAACTAGCCTGGAGGTGTGGGTATCCTTATTGAATATGGACACACCTCCGCCTTTGGTGTTCTGGTCCAGGTTAGATGGCAGAAAAGTGTGGTATGAGTTATAGCCTGGTAATGCAGGGGTGCTATCTAGAGCCTTGAACCAGGTCTCAGTCACTGCACAGATATTGATGTTCTCCATTTTATGGAGTGCCTCGAGTAAGTGCATTTTGAGATTTAGACATCTAGCATTGAGTAGCATTACCCTCAGTTTTTGCTTGCCTGTTCGTGTTACGGTGGTGAATTTGTCATTTGAACCTTGCAAAAACAATCCAAACAGTCAAAAACCAAGAAGTGCAGATGCAGGGCAACTTTACCAACAAGACGGAGCCTTGATAGATGTAAAAAAGCTTTATTCAAATCACAGCACATGTAGCCGCAAAATATGGCTAGTATACATAAAATAAGCACAGGATACAAATAAAACGAAAAAATACAACCAAATAAAAGATAAAACCAAGAAGTTAAGCGCTTTCGTCAAATGTTTGACTTCTTCAGAACTGTTAATTCCTGGCTTTCCAAGTTTAAAATACTATGTCTATCCAATCAGCTTACTACTAGAATCCACATCACTTCCTCCCAGATGATCAAAACATGTCAATCACCAAACAGTTATGGTACAATGGTTTGTAATTGCATAAGCATACATATAAAAAATGCTGTCATATAGTCTGATAAGATACTGCATAAAAACTACTAACAGGGCAAGTTACCAGATGATATAGTGCATAATGAATCATAGGATAATTTTTATAACATAAACAAATGTTTTAACCTCAAAAGTGAAGCTAATGAGATTCTGTCATTAAGGACTGGGGGGAATAAGCATTCAGTCTAATCTGCCATTTTAATTCAATGAATTCTAAATAATCATCTACAGGTCCACCCCGAGGTCCCAAATCCACTTGTTCCAGTATGAAAAAACTAAAGGCATGGTTTTGTTGATTGCTAATATGTTTGTATAATGCATTATTCATGTTCATCTGCCTAATGTCATATAGGTGTTGATAAATTCTGAACCTCAATGCATTTTTAGTTTTTCCCACATAGTAGTTTTTACATACTCAGCAAACAGCAATATAGACTACCCCCTTATTATAACAATACATTCTCTTTATTGTTGGTAATGTATCCAAAATCTTTAAGCTTGAACTTATCAGTGTTCATAATAAGTGGGCACTGGGGACATCTGCCACATTTAAATGTACTCCCCGTAGTCAGGTCACACTGTTTTTTTCTCGAGTAGCCCTTTAAGTGATGTGTCCCTTCTATATACTATCCTAGGCCTATTCCCTATTTTTTCCAGTACATCACTATCAATATTAAAGATTTTCCAATATTTATACATCATGTGCTTAATATTGTTGAAGTCAGAAGTATAAGTAAGTGTAAGTGCACGTGAAAAATCTATGTTTTGTTGCTTCCCATTGTTCTGATTACTACTACCATGTCCTAATAATGCAGTAAAATGTCCACTAATCCTCTTATTTTTAACCTCCTGAATAATATCCATAATCATTTGAACCTTGCCTAAAAAAGGCACTATAGGGGCGGTAAGAACCTTATCCAGTATCAGGAATCCCAGGGGTGACAGGTGCAGGCCATCTCTGGCAAAGCATCGTGGTCTGTCGACCATGTCATCCCAGGCAGACAGATACTGGATCCCTTTAAAATGGCACCAGAAGCTTAGCCAATTGTTGAAGTCAATCATTTTGTCCTTGTACTGTGGCATCATTCTGGGTGATGGCAGAATGCTACTCAGGGCTAGGGTCATATCTGCCTGGGCTGCAAGATCGGAGAGCTCTTCCATGTCTCTTTTCATGAAGTCCAGGGAGGTACGTCTCAGGTCGTTCACACCAACATGGACAATGACAGAGTCATATTTGTACTTGTTGTGGAGTGACCTGAGTGCGTGGGTTATGTGGCGGATCCTGGCACCCGACAGGCAGCTGACAGTAACCTTCTGTTTGTTTAGCCTGGTGAGTGGGACATCAGTGTGCCTCACTATAGAGCCTCCTATGTCTAGTGTGTTGGGTACGTTGTTTTGCCTTATTGGCTGTGGTTCAGTGGCACACTGAGTCTGCGGGCTATGTGTCATTTGGGTTGTATTGGGGGGTGGAGGTTGCATGCATTTCTGCTTTGGAGGTCTGTGTTACTTGAGCAGATTATTACTGAGAGCCTCCATGAATGTTTTTGTGTTTCTATGTGTGGATTTTGGTGGTGTAGATTTAGTGAGACTATGTGTTGCGTGTGGTGTGGTGCAAGTGTTTACCTTCTCTTCTGCCAAGTTCAGTCTTGATTGGAGAGAGCTTTACCTCCAGTTTTGCTAGATAAGTGCATCTCTCACAGGTTGTACTGTTGGGTGGTAGAAGGAGAGGGTTGTCTGTGTACATGAGGCAATTTCTACTTTGCCCCAAGATGCCCAGATTCATCAGATAGACAGGAGAGAACACAGGGAGCTGACCCTTGGACATGCCTGAATAAAAAACTATTTTCCTCTAGACAAGTGAGGAAAGTGAGTACAAGAGCTGTTTTTCTCTAAGCAAGTGAGGAAAGCAAGTACCAAAACTGTTTTCCTCTAGGGAATGAGGGAGGTTGAGTGCTGTAGTAATTAATAGGTTATTTAGTGCTTACAAGTTCTGAACAAGTGCTGAGCACTGATAAGCACATTCAAGTGCTAAAACTAAGAATCTGAATCTGGACTAAACTAGTTACAGGAAAGGGGGGAAACAAGTGTAAATGTGGGCTTTTAAATCAGAAAGTTGAGAGAAATGGAAAAACTGCCCAAACGGCCAATAACTACAATTTTTGGGCCAGAACCACTCCTTATGTGGTAGATAGAGTACCTAGTACTTACCACTCCCACTGATAAGCTAGAAGGCTTCCCTCCAACACAGAAAGCTTGGTGGGGCTCAGAAGCTTACATACAGTCCTGGATACAGCAAATCTGAATCTGGAACACTAGTTACAGGAAACAAACTAGTGAAAAAAGCTTGTAACGAGGAAGAAACCCACAGCACTGAATTCCTTAACACAAGTTTATTATGCAATACACAGCGTTTTCGCCACTCTTAAAAGGTAGCTTCTTCAGAGGAAGTTAAAAAACAAAGGCACCAAAAAAGTTTTTTAAAAGTGTATTGACACCATTACATCACTTCCTTAAGGAGATTGACAACCAATTGGACATTAAAACAAGTGCATATACTAAAAATAACTGCACCTAAGCACTCAAAGCTAATAGACAATGGAATAATCTAAAACTAACCTCTAATTAATAATACTACATGTACAAGTACTTAATAAAAACATAAAAGTACGAAAAATTAAATTACTATCAAAAAATGTGTAAAATATAAAATATGTAAGTATAACAAATAAAAATTGTAAATATATATATATAAAAAAAAAATATATATATATATATATATATAAACATTTAGTTAATGTCGTTCAAAACACAGTAAGTAATACCTGTGTATAAATAGTATTTCTATATAACCCTCTGGGATACTAAAAATAGTAATAATGAGTGGTGCACTCAAATGCAGTCACTCAGTGTGGTAATAAAACTTTTTAACAGTAAAGTTGGGACAAGACAATATAATCATATTTATGGACAAAAGAATATAGTCATATTTATCTCAAATAGGATCTATATTTTAACACTGGTGCAATATTACAACATTCGTTAAGACCTGGTGAGTTAAAGGCATCCAACTTAAGCTGCCACACCAATTCACGATTCTCCAGAAGTAATGAAATTGGTCCTCCTCTGATAGTATTGGGAATATGATCTATGCCCATAAATAGGAAACTATGTCCTGGATAATTACTAACATGCTTAGCTAATGCATTTTCGCTTTTGTTATTCCGAATGGCGTAACAATGCTGGTAAATGCGTTCTTTGAATTTCCTATCGGTCTTTCCGACATAGAAAGCGGGGCAACAAACACAAAAAGCCAAGTAAACAATGGATTTGGTGTCACAAGTAACCTTAAATCTAATGTCATATTTCCTTTGTCCAATACTAAAAGAACTACCTGCCTTTATAGTATTGCACCAGTCACATAGCCCACATGGGAAAGAGCCCCTAACCCTATTGAAAGTTTTATTGGGAAGACCTCTCTGTAGTAGTTCTTTAATATTACTACCTCTTTTGTAAACTATCCGTGGTTTTGTTCCAAGTTTTTCCACCAAGGAACTGTTGGAAATGAAATGCCAATTCTTCGAAATGATTGCTGCAATTGAGCTGGAATTTAGATTAAATGTAGTAACAAAACTGTTGGGGTAAAGTGGCACATCTGTTTCCCTAGTAGTAATAAGGAAACATCAAGGGGAACTGAAATGGGAGCATCAGCGAGTTCCATCAAATTAGAGGGAACATTAAGTTCTCTGTCAAGCAAAGGTTTAAAGAAACCAATTGTTCTTTTGGTTTCAATCTCACTGATTAATTCATCAATTATAATTTGCGGATATCCTCTATTAAGGAACAATTCTTTTAGAAAAGCACATTCTAATGTAAAGTCAGCAAAATCGCTACACATTCTCACTGCTCTCACTAATTGGCCTTTCACAATAGCTCTCTTCAATTTGAAAGGATGAGAGCTAGTGAAGTGTAGGAAAAAGTTGACATAAGTGTCTTTCCTAAAAATGGTGGACATGAGTCTACCAGTGGACAGGTCTTTTTTCAGTCGGACATCTAAATAGTCAATCTCATCTATAGCAAATTTGTGCGTAAATTTCAAAAAGGAAGTTGTTCCATTAAGAAAATCTACAAAAGATTGTGCCACAGTACAGTCACCTCTGATAAGAATGAACACGTCATCAAGGAACCGAGTGTAGTAGCCAATTTTCTCTTTCCACACTGGGTGATTAAAAACAAAATATTTTTCCCAGTGGGCCATGAAAATGTTTGCTACACTGGCCCCACAAGGGGACCCTATAGCAACCCCTTGTTTTTGGATGTAAATTTCATTTTCAAAAGTGAAGAAGTTAGATGACAAGACAATGTCTAATAGTTCAGTGATATTATCTATTTCTGCTCTAGGTGCCTCCAATTCAGCTAAGAATAACCCCACCCACTCTATAGCTTCTTCGTGTGGAATGGAGGTATACAAGTCGACGACGTCGATCGTGAGGAAATTAAAAGTATCCTCCCATCTAATATTGTTTACATTTGATAGAAAGGACCAAGAATCCTTACAAATGCTTGGGATCAACTTCAAATATTTCAAAAGTACAAAATCAATGTATTTAGCACTAGGGTAAGAGATCGAAGACCTCCCATCAATAAGTGCTCTCATAGGTGGATCGTGGAAGTTTTTATGAACCTTCGGTATCCCAAACATAACAGGGACCTTTGGGTGAATGATGTCAATGTATTTCAATAAATCAGAATCGATTCTCCCTTCGATAACAGGAAAGGTATATGTATATATATATATATATATATATATATATATATATATACAAAAAGTAGCTAAAACAGCAGTATAAACAATTCAAATGCAGTGCAAGCTAGCACACTTGAGAATGTAGCAAAGTTAGACTAAACGGTTTAAAAAATGCAATTAAATTAAAAATGACTAAAAACAAGTGCAGAAGGAGTGTATTAGGTAGAATGAGGTAAAGAGATGGGACAAGGGGAGTGTCTCAGATCAAATCTACAGTGGGTGCAGGCAACTGCAAAAGCCTCCAAATTTAAACAACAACACAGAAATATGGAAGCTGGGTATGGGAAAACCAACACCTTCAGCAGAGATCTGAAAAGCTATACAGTGAAGCAAAAATAACAGTGCACAACTCTGAGGTCAGCCAGCAATGATATAAAATTAGTCAAACAACAATTACCAGTACACAACTCTGAAGTGCCAGAAAAATATACTCAGCTCTGCATATCTCCATATAGTTTGAAGAGCACTCTGTCAGGACACAGGAAGGCTCCAGCAATGATATGATATATCCATTGGGGGGGTTGTTTTGCAAAATTTTCGCACCCAGTACACATCCAAATGTCCACTGTACAGAGCCTACTGTTGTCAACCACTGTAGTGGTAGCTATGGAAACTCTTCGACCCTATAAGCTGTGTGCCATATGAAATAACTATGTAACAGTACAGACACAAAAACAAGATAAGTGGGTCCTCTAATCCTGTGATACCATTCCTCACTCAGGAATCATAGACAAACACAGCCATCTAGGCATCAACCCCTATGTCACTTGGTGGGTTGCAAACTGGCTCATGCATGGGACTCACAGTGTGAAGGTAGCAGACTCCATGTCAGACTGACAAGTAGTCACGAGTGGAGCACCACAAGATCTGGTCATGGGTCCACTCATGTTTGTCATGTATGCCACTGACATCCAGAACAACACAAAGGGACTCTAGCTGACAATGTTCACAGACAATTGCAAGATGGATGCTATGTGTACATCCCCATATCATGTTGACATCCTGCAAAAAGGCCCCACTGAGACATCTGACTGTTGTCAGAACACTGGCCTTAGGCTGAATGGAAAGAAATGTGTCGCAGTCCTGTGTGGAATCAATGTGTTTACCATGAATTAACACATTGCTGGTAGTCCAATGGACACAGAAGTCCTTCTAAGAGGCCTGGGAACACAGGCTGACAGTGACCTCTCTTATGGCCACCACATTGCTACTGTGGACAGAAATAACTTCTATGTGGCACATCTCATAAGTAAGGGTGTGTCATCCAGTAAGGAAGAGGTCAATGTCTCCCTCTACTGTCTCCTCATTAGGCCAGTCAGCAAGTACAATGGCCCATTTGCCATGTAGCTCACTAGACACCTGGAACAACTGTGGAGGCTACAAGTGTACCTCACAAATAGGATCCTAGCCTGCAAACAACTGTCCTATATGGACAGAGTGCAATACCTCCAAGTATTCTTGGCCACATCTTGGCTACTTACAGGCAATCCATGCTTGACTGACAATGCCATGTGTGGCTAGCTGTGTTAGGAATGCCATATCTTGTGAAACTCTGATCTGCATGCACCACATGCCATGGATACCTCAACCTCATTACCACAATCAACAGAACATGCTGGGAGACAGGTATATAACCGAGTGAGTGGACATGTAATGCAATATATGTCACATACATGTCAGAGCACCTCACTGGCCCTCTTCAAGAGAAATATGGATGAGTGGATGGGGAATTTAACTGTCACCCTGGCCATCATTCAAGTGGCAATGGTCAATAGATACACTGGGGAAAAAATGGCAGGTCACATGATGCCAGGGTACTCCCATGGGCTAGGCTTGTCATATCTCCATGCCCATTAGCCTGGTACACACCTATGAACAAATGATCCAATGAATCTCAGTTCATATAGGTTCATAGGTTCATACTAGGCTATCTGCCCAAGGGCATTTATAAGCCTAGCCCATAGTTATGTGGCTTTCGCCACCCCTTTAGTTTGAATAAAAACTATGCCTATCATTTTGCTGTGCCTCTGTCAAGCAGTGACACTAACTAACTAGTTGTGTGTGTGTGTGTGTGTGTGTGTGTGTGTGTGTGTGTGTGTGTGTGTGTGTGTGTGTGTTGGTGTGTGTGTTTATGCAAGACCAGTATCCTGAGTGTGTGTGTGTCTGAGTGAGGAATATATCCATTGGGTGGCCAAGTATTACAATTGTACTCCATCGTACTCCTAGCACACATCCTGCATTCCATTGTATGAGGGCCACTTTTTACATTAACCATAGAGGTATCTGTACATACTCTGCAGACCTATAAGCCCTGTGCTGTGTGCAACAGCTATGTAACAGTATGGAATGAGCAGCTAGAGAGCCAGGGCTCTTAATCACAGTACTGGCAGACTTGTGTGTGTGCATTGGTGTGT
Source organism: Protopterus annectens (assembly GCF_019279795.1). NCBI lineage: Eukaryota > Metazoa > Chordata > Ceratodontiformes > Protopteridae > Protopterus > Protopterus annectens. The sequence continues at coordinate 1,714,923,945 of NC_056732.1, forward strand.
ATAGCAGTGTTTGGGAGTGTGTACACTCATGCATGACATTAGTATGAGACCTGTCACATCCACTACACCACCCATTTGCCATACCTTACAAGGGCATGTGATGTTACTCACTATACATGTACTTTGGAAACTCAACACACTATGAGCTCTGTGCCACCTATGATAACTGCATAATACTGTGCTACCACTAACTAGATGAGTAGGTATTTCAAACTCAACACTGGCGATTTTGTGTGTGTGTGTGTGTGTGTGTGTGTGTGTGTGTGTGTGTGTGTGTGTGTGTGTGTGTGTGTGTGTGTGTGTGTGTGTGTGTGTGTGTGCAGTATTCTCTGTGTGTTGGGTCAACACAATACCCTTTGGGTGTGTGAGATTTATACTTCTGAGGTGTGTTCCACCCACTACACTTACCATTGTCCACTATACAAGAACGGCTGATGTCAGCCACCATACACTTACCTGTATACACCCCTCAGCTCTATAAGCTCCATGGCACATGCAAAAGCTGTTATACTGACCTGTTAATTGTGTACAGCTGTACCCTGGATATGACACACTCACTGTGTTACCACACTACCATACTCCTTGTAGATAATGTCTACAGGGCCACATCCTGCTGACACACAGGCAAATAGAAGACAAACAGGATACATTATGGAGACCACATTCTGTCAGCAATAATAACAACAATAATGCATCATGGCTGGACAGCTACACACTCTGACGTTTAACCATTAAACATGCTGGCTGACAATACTTTATACCGCATTACATTGCTAAACTGCACTAAATTCACACTGTGCATCAGACCCATATTAGCATGTCCCTGCATCAATGGTATGGATAACAGGGTTGTGGCACAGGTATCATCATATGCACAGGGTGTAGTGTGAGTATGCAAGAGGCCTAGGCTGGGCCATTTGGTTGACATCATGTGTGTGTGTGTGTTTGGGGTTTGTTCATTAAATGGGCTGTGCAGAGGTGGTGTGTGTAAGTCTGGAGGTGACCTGGCTGAGATGGTGATGTGTTTGTGTATGTTTACAGACAGTCATTCCATGTGGCTGCCCTACACATGGGGTATGTTGGACAGCTGTGGACCGTACATGGCAGGGTGTGCAGTTCACCACCTCCGGCCATGGTCAGATGCAGTGCTACTCCCCGATGGTGACTGCTGTCTGCTGGATCCGCATCCCTGTTGGGACCAGCCAGGACCACATTCACATTCACATGGCCTGCTGCATTGTGGCATGGTCAGCGACCCCCCCCTGCAGTCATGCTGCTGGTACTGCCACTACTGGAGCGAGAAGCTGCACGTCCACATGGAACCTCAGCTGTTCATGCTGCTGTTCTACTCCCATGTGGCCAATGGACAACTCCCACCATATGCTCTATCACAGACATTCCACGTACAAGGATTGACATTCCATGATTGAGGATTCCCACCATCTCACCCAACCATCTATCCATGACCTCAGCATAATAACAGTGGACATCAGCAAGATCATGGAGGTTGTCATGCATAGCAGGAAGACTGGCATTTATGACCCTGAGAAGCTGTCATGTGTTATGTTCACTACGTGCCTGTGTCTACATGATGGTCCAAAACATGCATCTGGTGACACTTGCTGTGGCACTTGTGACAGGGGCATGATGGGCAACAGTCCCCCTTCGAGCACCTCGACACGTCTACCAGTGTGGGACTTTGCCTGTTATCTGGCTATGGCTGATGTCTACAGACACACTTGTCATAGCCACCACAATTGCCTGTCGCATGCCACCACCCACCAACTGTCCGTCATCTATGGCCACAGGTGATGGGGTATGTGTGGGCATTGTGACTGTGTGTGGGGATGGGGTGGACAACAGTAGGATGCCAACCAATGGTACAGATTCAGCCTCTGACAACTTCGCCTGTACCTCACTATGGCTATCATCATTGTCAGAGTTTGCGGAGACATTGACATCAGTTACCAAACAGGAGGGACCCCGACCCTCATTGCCACCTGTGAGAGGAAGACAAAAAATGTAAATTAATACCTGCACATGATGGTTGGCTGCCACGTACACAGACACTTACAGGTGAGGTGGCACAAAGCTATTACACAGCCCTCACATTACCCAAAAGGTGACATGCATGACACACAGCCATCATCATCATGCATTGCAGCCATTGTCAATCCTTGTTACTAACAATATGCATCTCTGGGATGCATGAGTACTGTTACAAGTTGACTTCCATTCCCCTAGCACATACTGCATCCATGTACACATTATTGATGTTCACCTGTACAGCACAGTGGCAACTACTGTAGACCATACCTCACAACTGTACAAATCATTGAAGAAATTGTAGATGACTGGCACATATGTTTTCTGTTCCTCACAACCCCTATGTGTTTGTCTGACACATTACTGGGATCATATGAGGATTGATGTCATTAATTAATGACATACATTTGATTTGCAGACCTCATCACCAGCAGTGAATGCATATTCAAACAAATCCTGTTACACCAACAACCTTCTAAGCTTAACATGAATATGTTAAGTAGACACACCCCTGTTAATGTGGCAGGCTCTTGTATCATATAAAATGAGACCACAATACAGCATTCAAAAACATTTCCCACCTTAAATGAGACATATGATCTGTGAAATCCAATCAAGAAGCAAACAAATGTGCTAGTTGTGAAATATACTGAATGAGATGTGTACGATACAGTGGTTGCATAGGTGTGGGCACCCTTAAACCAATGCTTTTTTTAAACATCTGTTAAGTGAACTACAGCAGTCACTCTTCCTGGGAAGGGGAGTATCAGCATGGCACATCTTGACTTGGCATTATTTCGACAGTCTTCCCTGCAAAGGTCCCCGGACTCTGTCAGCTGGCAAGGGCAGCTCAAGTGCACAGACGTTGGAGGTCACACTGGGGGTTTACTATTGGTGTTAAGTCTGGTCTTTGTCTGGCTCAATGCATACCCTTGATTGTATTCGGGTGGAGCCATTCTTAGGTAGCTTTGGATGTATTAAATGTTAATTTCAAAGAAAGAATTCCATTTAATGGTTATAGTGAACCTTTAGATTATCCCCCCCTCTGGAAATCCGAGAGATTGAAGAACAAGGCTACAACTAATTATTATCAAGGCAATTGGAGGGGGTGGAACAACAATGGGGGCAGATAGGTGATGTTACAAACATAGATAGTAATACAGGGTGTAAGTTGAAACCTGACGTGAGTATAGAAAAGGTAGGCCCTAGGTTAATATGTCAAGGTCACACTATTTTTAACTATAGTAGTTTGTGTGTTACGACCACTTTTTTTTACCTATTTTCAAAAGGTTTTAAATTTGTTCCTAATAAAAAAATGTGAGTTAAGTAAGGTTTTAATAGATTTGAAGTTGTTTGTTCATAAGAAATATTTAGAGCTTCTATTTAATGGGCACAAGAAGGCATGTGATCAATTAAAAAGAAAAAGCACTTGGAATGCCCTGTTACATCCTCAGTTAAAAAAATTTGAAAATGTTTTGGAAAATTTATTAAGAGAAAGGGTCCTTAGGAACAAGGTTATATCCGATATGAACAATGAGGAAAGACTACTTCTGAATAGTATTAGGAAGAATAAGTATGTAAGGATAATGAACAGCAACCCCAAAGCATGGCACTGCCACCAGTGAGCTTCAACATGTGGATGGTGGTCTTCAGGTGAAGTGAGGTGTTGCTTGTGCACTACATGTAGCTTTAGAGATAGTGGCTGTAAGTTTGAAGCTTGGTCTCATTACACCATTACACATTTCAACACATGCCTTTGGCAGACCTGGTGTTATGTTTTGGTACTTGTACACAGCTCTGTATGGTGTTTGTTGTGTGTAAATGCTTCTATCTACTGACCCTACCCCATAGGCCAGATTTATGCAGAATCCAGGTGAGTGTTGCCACATGTACTACACAACCAGTACTTGCCAGAGCCCTGCAAGTCCCTAAGTGTTGCTGTATGTCTCCTGGCAGCCTCCCTGACCAGTTCTCAACACGTCCTTCCATCTGTTTTGGAAGGAAATCTGGTTCTTTTCAACAGCACTGTTGCTCCATATTTAATCTACCTTTTGATGACTGTCTCTACTGTGTTCCATGGTATATCCAGTGCTGTGGTAATGTTGTTATACCCTGCTCCTGACTGATGCCTTTCAAATGTGAGAGCCCTATTATGCTTTGTAGGATGTGTGCAAGCCATGGCTGCTTCTGGTACAGGCAACTGAGCAAATATCATGAATACACCGCTCTGACAGTGGACCGTTATTCGTTGTTACATTGAGTCCCTGTACTTGATGGCAGGTGTGTATCCAAGCAGATTGAATGCTGTCAGTACATCACAAGCTGCTCCTACAATGTGTTATTTGGAGTTTGTGCACACATATCCATCCTGCGTATTGTAAGGTTTATATACCTCATATTTGATGGCCTACGATATTGTTGAGTTTTACAAGTGAATTGTTTATGTTATTGTCACATTACAGGTTGGAAAAGGTGTGGAACGTAATATTGTGATCTCTCATTGTATATATCAGAAACACTTTGCATCTTGATGGGGTGTGTACACTGTGATATCCACTGTATAGGATTAATGTGCCATACATGTCCCTGCCATAGCCCATTTGTCCCCCCAGTTTGTTGGTCTCTGTCCAGACATCTTGTGAGGTATGCTGCAGTAATGTTACACTACCCTTCAAATAGGCCCCCATGGTGACCACTGCGATGCACTACAGTTAACACCACCACAAGTTAACATGGATATCAATGGCTAGGTGTGTATTGGCAAAACACAACAAGACAATTACATACTCACCAGCTACAGGCTGCTGTCCCACTTATAGACCAGAGGAAGCTAAATAGGTGTGAGAGAGCAGTACTGTCAGCAGACTCACATGTGGCCTTGGTACAGGGGGGAAGCAGCATTTCTGCACATTATCAGTACAACCCCCAATACTACGACATATGCTGTCCACCACCACAGATGTGCACTTATGTGCATTACCAAACCATTCCACAACTACTATCTTATCTGACATATGCATGTAGATACTCTACAGATACAAGTATGCATGCTAAAGTACTCTACTAATGTGCACTAGGGCCATACCTACACACTCCTCATCCATTGTATGGGGGGCACCCACATCCACAATGCTGGATTCAGTAAGATGTTGTGCGCTTTGGGTGGGTGCACCAAGGTTGGTGAGGAGCTGTTCAGTGGGTGTCAGTGGGGCCTGCATGACTGGGTCCCCACCTGTGGCTGTTGCTTTTCTGGCTATGGCAGCAGCCCTTCGCTGGGCATTATGTATGAGGTCGGCAGCATGATGCTGGACCTGCTCATAGGTTCTTGTGTGCAAGCCGACATCATTTACCCTGTGGACTAGGTCATTCCACAGGGCAGTCCTCACTCGCAGATGTTCCTGACTATGGCCAAACATCATATTGTAGTGCTGTATTATAAACTCAGCAATATCAGAGGTTTCTGCTGCACTGTAGGGCAGATTCCTCACAGGATGCATCCTGCCTGGAAGACATAAACAGTGAAACATGTTATAGCACTTCATACAGTTCTAAACAGTATGGACAGAAATTGCACATCAACAGTGGATATTTGTTGCCAGCATTCACAACTACACCATACCCCTGTAATCTATCAGCACAATATTAGCTTGCATTGCATTCCTGGCCCTGATGAGTCATATTCCCTCCAGTGATGGACAGTTAATTGCATGAACCTCTATTCCCCATTCATTTCTGTGTAGAGGGATGACAGTGGCCATCTTTCATGTGTATGGGGTGTGGATGTTACTGAGGCTGTGTTTGACTACAGCATGTGATGGAACTGTGAGCACATGCCCGAGTTCATGCAGGATGCAGACAGGGATGTTATCAGCCCCCATGGAGACTTGCTGTTATTGCCTTTCAGTAGGCAACGTGTACCTGCTCACCATTGATGAGGGGAGGGGTGTGGCTGATGTGCATATCTCCATATAAGGGTGGGAGGACAGGAGGTGATGCCCACACCTAACCTGTATGATGCCGGTTGCCTATAGCCATGGCATATGTGTATGAGGTGTGCTTTACCATCAGTACAGGGTGAATTGTGTTGCTGCCTCTGAGACTGACAACATATGTGAAGACACCCTTGTGACTGGCCTTGGCAGTGTGGATATGTGTGATTTGTATTCATAGTTAGCCTTACAGAGAGTCACCTGTGACCTTACATGCTTGTTCAGATAGAGGTGGACATGCTTCCAAGCTGTTGTCTGCACCTATGTGGCCCTGTACAGCAATATAGCAACCTGTTATGTGGTTTGTGTATTGCTGCTGTCCACCAAAGGGGATTACTCTACCTTGGTGGAGGTGGGTTTTACAGGTCAGGTATTGCTGAGTCCATACAGTTGCAGTGGGTATATAAGTGTACACACCCCTGTTGCAATGCCTGGTCTTTGTGCTACTGTAACTTGATACCACAATAACTCATTTCAAAATTCCCACCTTTAATGTGACCTATAGCCTGTACAATTCCATTGAAAACATAACAATCTGTTGTGGGAAAACATATGCAAATTGAAATTGGTGCAATAAGCTGGTTGCATGAGTGTGCACACCCGTAAACAGATACTTTATGGAAGCACCCATTGAGATAATGACAGCATTCAGTCATCTTAGGTCAGAGTCTAGCATCATGGCACATCTTTACTTGGTAATAGTTGCCTAGTCTTCCTTGAAACAGTGCTACAAATATGTCAATTTGTGAGGGGATCTCGTGTGCACAGCCCTATTCAGGGCAAACCCACAGATTTTCTATTGCATGTAGGTCTGTCCACTGGCTGGCACATTCCCAAACTGTAATTTTCATCTGGTGAAGCCATTCCTTTGTTGATTTGAATGTATACTTGGGGTCATTCTCATGTTGACAGATAAAATCCATCTTCATCTTCAGCTTTCTAGCAGATGACTGAAGGTTTGGGGACAAAAATGGTTGGTATTTGGAACTGTTCATAATTCCCTCCATCTTGAGTAGAGGCCCAGTTCCACCTTTTGAAAAGCAACCCCACAGCATGATACTACCACCACCATGCTTCACCAGGGGGATGGTGTTCTTTTGGTGATGCAAAGTGTTGTTTTGGGCCAAACATACTTCTTGGAATTGTGGACCAAAGGTTCAACCTTGGTGTCAACAGACCATGACACATTGTCCAACATTCTTTTTGGAGACTTCATGTACTGTTTGACAATGTTTGTCCAGCCCTGGATGTTTTTCTGTGTAAGAAAAGGCTTCTATCTAGCAACCCTACCCCATAGGGCAGACATATGAGGAATACAGAAGATTATTGTCACATGTGGTACACACCCAGTACTTGCCAGGCATTCCTGCAGCTTGTTCAGTGTTGCTATAGGTCCCCTGGCAGCCTCCATGACCAGTTGTCATCTTGTCATGTCATCCATTTTGGTTGGACGCCCAGGTGTTTGCAGTGTCACTGTTGTCCCATATCTTCTCCACTGTCTGATGACTGTCTGCACTGTATTCCATGGTATATCCAATGTTGGGGACACTTTTTCTACTCTTCTCCTGACTGACTTTCCACAATGAGTTCCCTTTGATGCTTTGTAAGCTCTCTGCCAAACATGTTGTTTGCTGTAGCAGGAAACTGGGTAAATGTCAAATAAATCCTACTAGGACAGTTGAACCATATTTGGTGTTAATCAGAGATTTGTTAATTGATGGCATGTGTGTAACCAAAAAGAGAAAGCTGTAATTACCGCAAGAGGCGTATTAACGCAGTAATGTTTTATGTGTGTGCACATGTATGCAACCAGTTTATAGTATGTTTTTTAAGTTTTATATTTTCTCCCCTAACAGATTTGTTTGTTTGTTAATAGAATTGTACAGGTTATGGGTCACATTCAAGGTGTGAAATGTTTTGAAAAGATTTTCTGTGGTCTCATTTTTGTATGGTAGGCAAAAAAATATATGCTTTTAGTGCTGTTTTCACAAATAAAAATGAATGGTCTGCATTGGGGCTCAAACCATAAATGGTGACATGTTAAGCAAAAGCTCTAGCCACTATGTTATTTCACTTTGACGATTCTGGCTGTATAGTTTTATTTAGCTCCTTTGACTGTTTAAACTATGCTATGCATAGCTGCATGCCGTGCAAACCTGCTCAGTAAAACTTTATTGGGGATGGAAAAAAAATAAATGTGTAACATTACGCTTATGAACTTAGAAAGCTGCTAGAATAAATTAATTTGTGTTAACATACATTTTTTTGAAGGATACAAGTTATGAAACTCAAATGTATGTCACTGTTTAGTGACTTCAATCCTTAGATCATCCTAATGATTTGCCAGACAAGAGGACATTTTATGAGGGAACGGCCAAAAATATGAGAAAACTCTGGACATTCTGTGAAAATCTGGGCAGTTGAGAGCTATGTTGTGGGGCTGTGCTTCTGTATTTTATCTGCAGACACTGTTATCTTGTGAAAACAGTGTCCACGGACACTGTTAGTTGCTTTAGAATTTCTGTACGGCAATTCTAGAGTGTGTACTGTGAGATTAATGTTCAGACATGCCTCCTGTGTTCGTAATTAGCCCATATCTGTGTAGAGAATACAGCATAGCGCCATCATTAATATGCAAGGTGCGCTGCTGTTCTACATTGGCACAATCCGCTCCATGGAGGAATAGCACCATTCCTGCATGAAGTTTAATGAATCTAGGGGAATGTGTTAATCAATATTTCCCAGCTATGTATCTGACATTTCTGAAAGAGATAAACCCACTCAAATGGCTAAACGAAGACCTGTTTCTAAACAGCGTGCATCACCAATGCATATATCAGTGTTTAATATTACTCTTCCATACATTTCTAACACCTTAAGCCTGCAGATATTAGCTGTAAAAACAAGCATGCATGCTTTATTCGGTAGCTCTAGGTAATTGTAATAGGCAAAAGTAAAAGTGTATTCAGATTTGGTGGGTTCAGTTCCCACAAGTAACAAATACATTCTAATTACAAAAAATATCATTGTTTAATATTAATTTCATCAAAATTGACTATAATGGCATGTCTGTATTATCTTTAAAAGCATATATGTAATATATGCATATTCCAAGGATTACTTGTTACAATTCACAATCTTATTTTGGATTTTGAAAGCTGTATATCTAATATAATAATAAAGGTATACAGTATTTAATTGCAATAAAGAATTTATGACACATATAATGGTTCTAATCATCTGTTTTATTTTTTTATCTCACCTCACTCCTTATCTCTATTTTTTATTTTTTATATATGTGACACACCATTCTGATGTCATACTTTTCTGCCAATAAACAAAATGATTTTCAGCACAGGAAGGTAGGTCAGCTGCTGTGGCCCAGCCTGCCAAGCTCTTCACTGATTGGTGCACCAACACAAAGCACATATGGGACACAACATGGCAGTACTGCCTCTGCAGCCACTGCACTACCTGAGCCATCAACATTAGGTCACATTGCCTGGAAGCTGGTGCATTGGTACCCTCCAGGAGTATTGGTGGAAGTAGGAATTATCTCACCAACCAGGAGCTCTCAGGGATAGTGCATGAATTATTAGAAAGTAGCACTGGTACGTCTCAGCTGTCTGGAGAAGTTGCTCCTTCAAATGCAGAAAAAAACCCACATGTCAAACAGTCCCACAGGGAGCTGAGGAAGGGGACAGTGGTGACAGTCCTGAGGGGGAGGGCTTGATTCTCAGTATTCCCATGCTTGATGGGCATGTGCCTCTGATATCCCTATCTATACCCAGTCATGGTGTCCTCCAACCTTTTGTGTCCATCATCGTCTCAGTGTATGTATTGTTTGTCCTGTTTGTCTGCTCCTGCTTCCTCACCTACCCTAACTTCCTAACCCTCACATTCCTATGTCCATTCCTCAGCATTCCCCTCTTTTTGAAATCCAGAAAAATAAAAAATAAGCACCTGCCCCACAAAAAAATGTGCCCTATACACAGCTAAAATGGACACCTACACCACAAAAAATGTCCAATACATAGCTCTTCACTTCACATATGTGTCTTCTCAACACATTTGATTTGGTGCAATTGGCTATAAAACATGACTGTGTTGTTGTCATCCATCTGTGCAGTGGTGACAGTCCAAATTCATCAGTTAAAGAAGTGGATAGCTATGGTTCTTTCTTCATTCTGTCCTGCAAATTCTTAATTGTTTCCCTTTTGTTCTTCCCCCTGCATTCCCCCATTTCACTACTTTCCTATCTACCCAATTTTCACACCTTTAATCTGGTCAAAAAATAGAATCACACACCACACATATGGCCAGAAATGGACCCTAATTAAGCCTTCACTTTTTGTCCTCTGCATTTGCGTGGAGTTTGGCATTGCACACCAATGCAAAGTGGCAGTGAATGGCTCTTCATGTTCTATGGCAAAACCTGGTAAGTTACTAGTCCTGTTATCTCCACAAAATGTTGCTTGAACTTGTTGAGCTAGAGGAACACAAAGTTAAACCTGAGTAAAGGTACTACTTTTAAACAGTTAATGGGAGGTAGGAGGTTGGCATAATGGTTAAGGTGTCTGCCTTACAAACACAAGGTGCAGGATTTGATTCTGACATGGGGTAATTGGCTAGGATTATAATGGCCCACAAGGGCACTTAACCTAGTACTAACCTATGACAGTTATTTAGATGGCTGAATGTAACAAAATGCAAATTATTGTCTGGAGTGTTGCCATACATCACTTGACTGATGATTTTTCTTTTTGACAGTAGTCTCAAGGGTTCAATTTCAGATGCATCTGTCATAATTTCTTAGTGTGATGATTCACACACATATTACAATTTTCAAAAATCATGATTTTTCTTGAAGATATATAGGGTACTGGGAAAAAATGACTAACTGAAGTGACATCCATTCCCAGTGGTATCACATATCTATCTAACCTTGTTCTGTCTGTCATAAGCCTGTTGTCCATCTCCCAAGTCTTCTCTAACCCTATGTCACTCACTTCATGCTACACAGCACGTGATGGTAATAATGACAACAGACCAAAAACATGACCATTAATGTGCCATAAAAAACACTGTTTGGTGTATTTTCAGATTTCCTTGTATTCATCCAATACATCCAAATACTCTGTACGTGTCTATATCTATTAGGCTGATGGATTTTGTCTGCAGACTGACATGCCTGTGCTGATGGATAATATTAGCACATTATCTTAATGCAATAGTTTATCAGTACTCATGTATTGTCAACTGTTTTAAAATCATCTGTAGGATTCTGTGTGTGACATGTTCAGGTGATGATGGATGAAATCTTCATCTAATGTGATATGGAAACTGTCCTTAATGTTGCAAAGTATACAGCACACACATTTCATGATATATGGCCAGACACAAATAGTTAGCATGCCTGCTGAGTCAGAAATAATCATTTCAAAACGTACTACCCCTTGTAAATTCAAGAAAGCTGTACACACAATTAAATTGAGATTTGCAGTGAGGCCTGCAAAACAGTTAAAAGTTGTACAACTGTATAGAGGTAGACATTAATGATAATTGTGAAAGATACATACTTTACTGTAATCATTGCTTGTAGCATTTGCAATAATTACCACATTTACTTTGGTAATGTATTCCTAACACCATCTGTAGAAAATTTGAATAAGCTGGATTTGAACCCTAACTCACTGCTCTTACACCTGCTGCCACAGGGAAAGCTAGGTGACAAGTCTGTTTTTTACACCCAATACTGCCCCAGATTGCTGACAGCCATGCACTGCTACTAAGCCTGTTTGCACAAAGGAAGATAAGCTAATGGATATATTACTATTTTTCATTTAAGCAAAGAACCATATTTGGTTATCCCTTAACTCCACTCAAACAAGGAATGCAATAGCAACTCTTCTTAATGTCATAAAAGTTATGACACATTTCCACTATAAACTACAGTATGAATGGCATTGTATCTCTCAGCTATTTCTCACATAGCACATAGTCATAACTGCCTCTCGAGTTCAAGTTGTATTCATTAAATGTGAATCTCACATGTGCAAACATTTTGCCTTTGTTCGTGTAAATCCATTTCTCAGTGATGTTGTTGTGTCTTTCGGCCTTTCCCGGTTAGGGGTCGCCACAGCGGAACTCCGGTCTACTAATGATTGGCAGTAGATTTTTACGTGCCGAGTTGCCGTCCCTGATGCACAACCTTCAACGAAGGTATGCCCATTCACGCATGTCTCCACACAGAAGACGTTCTAGCTGAGAATCAAACAGGATAACGTCTTACTGTGAGGCAACAACGCTACCACAGCACCACAACCAGTGATACACTATGTAAAGAGGTGTTTGGCATGTATTATTATGGTTATTACCCAGTTATTCTCCAATGCATCAAAAGGCATTTTAAAACACAGCAAAAGGGACTTGTTCACTGAGCACATATTTACTTAGACTCAAGTGTGCCCTGCAGCAATGTACTTGAAAACGATATCTCAGTAATAGGTCTAATATCAACTACAATACAGAAATAAAGGGCACAACTGCATGTTTACATTTGTTAAAGCTTAACTGATACTAGACACTGAGATTGTCATAAAAATGCATTAATGGTGGCATCAATTCCTCAGAATATGAACACTGATATGTCAACACTTGCATTCGTGCTGTTTCCAAACTGTGTGTTTGTGTGTGTGTGTGTGTGTGTGTGTGTGTGTGTGTGTGTGTGTGTGTGTGTGTGTGTGTGTGTGTGTGTGTGTGTGTGTGTGTGTGTGCACAACATATTGAGTAACAGGTACATGTATGTCTCAGTTCTGCAACATGCATTTATGACACTTTATTGCATATAGGTTAAGAAGCTGTCTTTTAAAGTATTTTTGCACATTGCAAGCACAAAAGTAAATCCAATGTCCACACTTTCCCCACAAATCTCATAACAGTATACATTACTTGCAACATAATGATGATGTTATTCTCTATAAAGACTACTATGACAATGCAGGCAATGTGAGTCTGTGACCTAATGTCATGGCTGAAGTTTCATGGAGAACAAGTTTTACAGTTGTACATGACTACACAGCAATTTCATGCAGCCCTGCGAACATCTTCTTTCAAACATACACTGATGATGTCATCTGCTGTAAAGATAGAATTGTCTGACACTAGGAAAGTCAGACTATGTAGGTAGGGGTTCTAATCTCATTGCTGTCAACCTGTGTGTGTGTTTAGTTAGCTGTCATTCTGTATACTATCTTAAAGCAGCACGTAAGATATTCCTATTAACATCTTCTTCTCACAAGAAATTGATGATGTAATTTGCTATCAGGTGTTGTCTGACACTGTGAAAGTCAGATTCGTGCAGAGGTGCTAGTGTTAAGTACTGCACTTTGAAGCTTAGAGTACTAGGGGTTCTAATCTCACTACAGTCACTTTGTGTGTGTTTAGTTATCTGTCATTCTGTATATCATTCTAGAACAGCATGTGAGACACTCCTGCTAACATATTTTTCTCACCAGACATTGATGATGTCGTTTGCTATAAAGTGTTGTCTGATAATATGAAAGGTAAACTTATGCTGTAGTGCTAATGCTAAGTACTGTCCTCTTTAGCTTACAGTGGATAGGGATACTAATTTCACTGCAGTCAACTTGTATGTGGTCATTCAGTTAAGCTCTCCTTCTGGAGACCATTTTAGAGTATCATGTGAGACACCCCTACTAATGTCTTCTTACCAGATACTGATGATGTCATCTGCTATAAAGTGGTCTCTGACAATAAGAAAGTCAGACTTGTGCTGTGGTGCTAGCATTAAGTACTGTGTTCTGCAATTTATGTAAATACCTAGGAAGGGGTCCTAATCTCACTGTAGTCAACTTCTGTGCATGTTCATTCAACTATCAGTCTGGAGACAATTTTAAAATGGCATGTGAGACCACCGCTATCACAGTCTCTCCTGCCCATTTCTTCTTCTCAACATACAGTGATCATGTGATCCTCTCTAAAGTGCACTCTGAGAGTGCTGTACCCAGATGTCTCTGTTGGCATGGGCATTAATTTGTGTGTTCTCTAGCTTGTGTTGCTACATAGTTTGTGATTCTTATCTCACAACAGACAACTTGTGTGTGTTCTTTCAAATAAGATTATGGAGACAATTTTGCATCAAGATGTGACTTCACATTTATGTCACACACTCCTCCCAACATCTTTTTCTCTATATAAAGTGAACTGTTACAATGTAAAGTCAGATATCTGTTTTTGAGTTGTACGGAATCAAATGTATATACATACATAGGCCTAATGTTCAAATCTGACCTCATTAAACTGGTGTGTGTGTGTGTGTGTGTGTGTGTGTGTGTGTGTGTGTGTGTGTGTGTGTGTGTGTGTGTGTGTGTGTGTGTGTGTGTGGTTGATGGTATATTACAGGCAGCATATGACCTTTAGCATCTCTTTTCATTTGAATCCCACTTAGGAGAACCTTTAATATAGCTTCATGAATCTAACATTTCCCTTTTCCCTCTGCCAACATAACATCCTTTCTGCAGAATACTGAAGGATATCATCATCTCAAAGATGTGTATGCACATTTGTAAAGTACAGCCTTTCCATGACCTCTTCAAGCCATCTGCAGACAACTTGATGTGTAATTGCTAATTCAGTCATGGGGTGGTGCACATGACACATATGAACAGAGGTAGTATGTAATCAAACACACGTGCACGTACCAATACTGTCTTACATCATATAGATATATTGATTTTGTTTTAAAGGCTAAAATAATGGCTATGATTTTATGTGATATCTGTTAGTGTAGTAATGTCCTATGACCCTATGAAGATTTCACATGTCAGTGTTGCTGTCATCCATTGTGCTATATTGAGGAGTGGCTGTACGGTAGCTTGTATTCCAATTTGAGATTTGCAATAAAGTATTGATGACCATGGCTGCCATTTGATTAAATATTCCTACCATAACAGCTGTAGCAATATGTCTCATGATTTGCCATAGGTTGATGCTATGTATAGTGTTGCCTTACTAAAACGTGTTCTTGCAATGGAGTTTATGAACATTCTGCACATTTCTCATTCAACCATCACAGTGATACTTGCAGTATGGCATACATGTGCATGTGTATAAGTACCATAATGAAATGCTGTGTGACATACAGCTATATTACATCATACTAATTATATGGGCATATACTCCTTGTTTCATGCACATCTTGTAATGCTGGACTATACACAAACATATAACCAATTCAGATTCACTTGCAACCTTGGGGAATTTACTGTAAGACAATTGTGTTGCTATTCACAAGGATAATTTAGGTGTTGCCTAGCAGGATTGTATGACTATCAGTATTTGTGTCATTAACTGCTCTGCATGAACCACATCCACCTCATTTGTAATGTAACCATAAATGGCATCAGAGCCCTCATGCACACCTTTCAGTAGTAAACATATAGGCATATGATATGCAAATGATGTAATAACATGAAATAGGTAGAGTTGTATGGCGGTGCTAACAGTTCCACTGTGTGTCATGTGATGCATACCCATAGTTGTATTTGGAGTTGTCACAAATCTTTTTTTTAAGTTATTTATTTATTCATTTATTTATTTATTTATATTTGTTGACCAGGAGTATCCGACTGGACGTAGGTCCATTTTCAGCGGAGGCCCGGGGAGAAAAGCTTCACAGTTAAAATAGACAGTAGTTACATTGGATTACATAGCGATTAACAATTTACATAGCAATTACTTACAACATATTTACAGATGAAGAACATAGTACATCAGTAGACAACTAGAATCTTTATCTGTGAAGTACATAACAGACATTAACAAATGTTACAATAAGAAGTTCCTGCTGTATAATAAGTACTAGGCTTATGAGCATCTAAGCTTGTTATAATCAAGGTAGTTAGTGTAAGTTAGTAAGTACAAAATATTAAGGGGAATACACATCTATGAGCACAGACAATTGTGGATAGCACCAACAATACTCATCTGGAGGCAATAGACAACCTGCTAGCTGACAGATTTGGATCAAACTTCACACCCCTGTCACCAATGGCCATCACCCAAAGTAGACATACAAACATTACTCAGTATATTTTCTCAAGAGACCAAATAATCTGTGTGCTTGTTAAGGCTAAAAATATAGAATCAATGAGGCTTGACAACATCTCAGGTTCCCCTATCAATACATTTAAACGACCTAGCAGACACAGTTGGATCTCTACTTAATCACAACCTCCAGACAGGCTATTTCCTGGCAGAATGGTGGACAGCAACAGTCATCTGTCGAACAAGGGATGGCCATCACCCAACACAGGGAATTATAGACACATAAGCCTGACTAGCTCCATCTGTAAGCCAATGGAAAGAATCACCCTGAACCTTATCAAGAACATAGGTAATCTCCTGACTGTGTAACCATCTAATTTTTGATTTGCTAAGGCCACATCATGTCTGTTAAATCTGACTGACTTCTTCAAGAAGGTCACATGGGTTGTGGATGAGGAAAATAAGGTGCATCCCACCTAACTTGACCTGGCCAAGGCATTTGACACAATTCCACACTCTGGTAATAAAGAGAAACTTTGTCAACTGGTCATAAATCACTATGTCATCAGGTGGGTAGCCCAATGGGTCACCAATCTGACACATAATGTCAAAGTGTTTGACTTTACTTCTATCAAGAAAACAGTGACCAGTGCAGTACCACGGAGTTTTGTACTAGGACCTTGCCTGTTTGCTATTTAATTCACAGAAGTCAAGGCAAACTGAGACAGCCTTTGTCCAAATGACTTTGCAGATGACTGCAAACTGCAGACAATCCTTGAATCTAGTAACATTACTGATACACTGCAGAAAGTATTAATGCACAGAAATGACTGGTGCCAGAACCATGGAGACACACTAAATGTCCAGAAAAGCATAATTATTCCCTTTTTAAAGCAAATATACAAGCTAATTACAACATAAATGTCACACTCCAGTGAGTATACCCAGTGATATGTGATCTGGGTACTTATGTAGATAGTAATTGAAAGTTTAACCACCATGTGTCCACAGTGGTAACAAATCCCATCTATGTGGCACAACTCATAAGTATGGGCATGTCATCCAGATCATAGGATGTTATATTTCTATTCTACTCAGCCTTCATCACAACAGTAATTGAGAACAATGCACACTTTTGCATGTAACTCAACACACATCTGCAACAGCTGGGGCAACACCAGAGAATTTGTACAAGAAGGTCACATGGGTTGTGGATGAGGAAAATAAGGTGCATCCCACCTAACTTGACCTGGCCAAGGCATTTGACACAATTCCACACTTTGGTAGTAAAGAGAAACTGTGTCAACTGGTCATAAATCACTATGTCATCAGGTGGGTAGCCCAATGGGTCACCAATCTGACACATAATGTCAAAGTGTTTGACTTTACTTCTAGCAAGAAAACAGTGACCAGTGCAGTACCATGGAGTTTTGTATTAGGACCTTGCCTGTTTGCTATTTAATTCACAGAAGTCAAGGCAAACTGAGACAGCCTTTGTCCAAATGACTTTGCAGATGACTGCAAACTGCAGACAATCCTTGAATCTAGTAACATTACTGATACACTGCAGAAAGTATTAATGCACAGAAATGACTGGTGCCAGAACCATGGAGACACACTAAATGTCCAGAAAAGCATAATTATTCCCTTTTTAAAGCAAATATACAAGCTAATTACAACATAAATGTCACACTCCAGTGAGTATACCCAGTGATATGTGATCTGGGTACTTATGTAGATAGTAATTGAAAGTTCAATCACCATGTGTCCACAGTGGTAACAAATCCCATCTATGTGGCACAACTCATAAGTATGGGCATGTCATCCAGATCATAGGATGTTATATTTCTATTCTACTCAGCCTTCATCACAACAGTAATTGAGAACAATGCACACTTTTGCATGTAACTCAACACACATCTGCAACAGCTGGAGCAACACCAGAGAATTTGTACAAGGAAGATACAGGGTGTAAAAGACAAGTCCTATTTGAAAAGATTGAAACCTATATCATTGTGTTCTGCCCCCTACAGACTACTAAGGACTGAATTCTGTCTGGTCTACAGGGCAGTTTACAGTCCGGCCCTGATGGAAATGTTTTACATTGATGAAGCAAACTGCATGAGGGTCATTCGTTCCAAGGATGTTAACCTAACCTCTGACATAATCCATCATATTTGCGACCATACTTCTCAACCTTTTAGAGCAAGAAATCTCAACAAAGCCATAAATAAAAGTGGGAGCAAAGGCCCAAACATAAGGACAATTTTTAATATTGCTCTTACAGACTTATAAAGTCGAGAAGGTAAGAGGTGTTACATTAGCATGACTTTTCTGAAGGGTATGAAGTCTGAAACTCAAATGTCTGTTATTTTCTAACTTTAGTCTTTATTTATTTGCCACTAATTTGTTTGGAAACCACAATTTTATGCAAACTGGGCCAAAACTATGAGGCAAAAATCTGGACGTTCTGGAAAAATCTGTACAGATGAGAGGTATGTTTGACAGATAGAAATTTCTCTCAGACACCACCCCTCCTCTGGAACAAGCTTCCCATTCATCTAAAGCAAAGGCATTTCCTGACCCTATTCAAGTGTAGCCTACATCAATAGATGGTTAATGGTAACTGTACTCCTGGTGTTGTGTCCATATCCCTCATGGATAGAGGCAGTTGGCCTTATATAACATAGCACAGGCTCATAACTGTGTGAACTTTGTTCACATAGTAATTTATTTTATTTATTTATGTTTAATATTTGCTTAATATTATGAAACCCATGTTAAATATGGCTAGGCATTTATGTCATCTTGGAACATTAGCCTAGTACTCTCCTATAAACCTATGAAGTTTAATTGTATCCTAGGTACAGCCATAATGTGACTATACAGCACCACGACCATTAACACTGCAACACATCAGCATTACTATTTGATATGCATGCATATCAGGATTTCATGCTACTATAACATTTTCATTGGCAATGTCTTGAAATTTGACATGTGCTTATAGAGTGTGCTACATGCATTGTTTGGTATGAGAACGATATCACAGTGACAACTTCCTTGCTCATTGATGCTCGACTTTGCAGTGCTGCAGATTCTGTGCACATGGATATTGCTGATGCATTGCCATCAGTCTGACATAATGCTGTGCTATTCATTATAACACACCAGTTCTTAAGTCACACATCAATTGCAGAGGCTTCAGACAGTATCCATTGCTATTACATGTGTCACATGCATGCAATACCGAGCTGTGTGCAGGGAATATACTCATGATAGTGTGCTGTTTGTAAGTGTTGTTATCCTTATGGC